>NC_073241.2:91321666-91624696 GCF_029281585.2 Gorilla gorilla gorilla | reverse complement strand
CAAAACTGAAAAGAACTAAAAGGGGAAGTAGACAATCCCCAATCATAACTTTTTTTTTTTTGAGATGGAGTTTCGCTCTTGTTGCCCAGGCTGGAGTGCAATGGCGCGATCTTGGCTCACTGCAACCTCCACCTCCTGGGTTCAAATGATTCTCCTGCCTCAGCCTCCCAAGTAGCTGGAATTACAAGCATGCACCACCACACCTGGCTAATTTTGTATTTTTAGTAGAGACGGGGTTTCTCCATGTTGGTCAGGCTGGTCTCGAACGCCTGACCTCAGGTATCTGCCTGCCTCAGCCTCCCAAAGTGCTGGGATTACAGGCGTGGGCCACCACGCCTGGCTGCCAATTGTAACTTTTAACGCGTCTTTCAACAGCTGATGAAACAAGCAGGTCACAAAAAAACTGATACAAAGATAGAACTGAACCATAAGATTAACTAACCTTATTTTATTGAAATATATAAAACAATATACCTAATAATGACAGAATGTATATTCTTTTCAAATGCCACATTGATCATATTCTGGGTCATTAGGATAACTTTAACAAATTTCAAAGGACTGAAATCAGACTGTTCTCTGACTGTAGTTAAGAAAGAAATCAGTAACAAAAATATCACAAGATAATTCCCCCTGCCCCCCAATTAAACAAACCCCATGGGTCAGTAATGAAATACTGGAAATAAAACTCTAATTTGAACTAAATGATAATAAAGATAAAATATAGCAAATGCATGGAATACAGCTAAAACAATACTTAAAACCTTAAATTCGTAGCTGAGCATGGTGGCTCAAGCCTGTAATCCCAGCACTGTGGGAGGCCAAGGTGGGTGGATCGCTTGAACCCAAGAGTTTGAGACCAGCCTGGGCAGTGTGGCAAAACCCTGTCTCTACTAAAAATACAAAAAATTAGCTTGGCATGATGGTGCATGCCTGTAGTCCCAGCTACTCAGGAGGCTGAGGTGGGGGGATCACTGGGAGGCAGAGGCTGCAGTGAGCCAAAATAGCACCACTGTACTCCAGCATGGGTGACAGTGAGACCCTGTCTCAAAAAAACAAACAAAAAGCCAAAACCCTTAAATTCATTTATCAGAAAAGAAGAAAAGTTTAAAAATAACCTAAGCTTCCTCCTCAAGAAGTTAGAAAAATAGAAAAACAAACCTAAACAAAATAAAAGGAAATACAGATGAAAACAGATATAAGTAAAACAGAAAAAAAAGCAGTAGGGAAAAAATCAACACAGCTAAAAGTTCAATATTTGAGATTAATGAAACTGATAAATCCCTATTCAAAACTAACTTTCAAAGAAAGAGAAAAAAAAAAAAAACACACCAGGCTGGGGATGGTGGCTCACGCCTGTAGTCCCAGCGTGTTGAAAGGAGATCTAAATAAATATAAGATATAGCATGTTCTATATAGCAAGACTCAATCATAGAGAAGAATCCCCAAATTAATTTACAGAGTCAATTCAATTTCAATCAGAATCTAAATAAGATCCTTCTTGGAACTTGTCAATATAATACTAAACTTTATATGAGGAAGGTAAGGGTCATGAACAGTCAAAACATTTCTAAAAAAGGACAGGATGCTGGACTTGTCCTACTGGATTTCTGGACTTTTAAACAAGACAACTGTAATGAAGACAACATATCATTTTTATAATAATTGACAAAGAAACCAGTGAGAAAGAATGTTCCCCAATAACAGGCACGTACATACACTGGAACTTCATGTATGACAGAGGCAGCATTGCCAATCAGTGCAAAAAGGATGAACTGTTCAAAAAACATACTGAAATAACAGATTGTCCATATAGGAAAAGAAATATAATTGGAATGCTAGCTCACATCATACATAAAAACCAATTCTAGTAAAATTAATAATTTTATTGTATAAAGTCAATTTAAAAAAATTTCAGAAGTATAGGAAATAATGTCTTTTAGAAATGATCAATAAATCTGACTATTAAAAAATTAAGAATCAGTGTTCGAAGATGCCAAAAATATGAAAAGACATGTCATAAATTGGAAACAGATATTCATAAAACATAAAATTGACAAAGTATTGGTATATTCCAGATATATAATGAACTTCCAAAAAGTAATGGTTAAGACAGCCTAAATGAAAAATAGGCAGAAAACCTAAATAGACTTTAATAGAAGAACACAACTCATCAATAAGCATACCAAAGGATGCTCAAACTTGACAGTAATTAGAGAAATGCAAATCAGAAACATAATGGTAACTTTATATCCACCAAATTAGAAAGTTTAACAATACCAAGTGTTGGCAAACATAAGAACTAAAAGAGTACTCTCATACACTGCCTATAGGGGTATAAATTGTTAGCATTTTGGAAAACAATTTAGCATTAGCTGGCAAAACTGAAAATGTGTACACTGTACAATCTGTTGATTCTACTCCCAGTTTGTATCTCACAGACAAACTTTTGTACATGTGCATCATAAGATGCTTGTAATTCTGTTTATAATAACAAAATACTGGAAATATCACCTATTTTCCCAGAAAGAAGAATGGATAAACTATGGCATAATCATACAAAGGAATACTATTCAGTAAGGACAATAAAATAACTACTTTTGCAAATATCAATAAGAATGAAATTTATAAACAAAATGAGTGAAAAAAGCAAATCATATAAGAATACATACAGGAGATTCCATATATACAGGATAGGAGAAATATGCAAAATTAAACATGTTTAGGGATAAATAAATATGTGGTAAAACAATAAGAAAAACAAAGTATGAAAATATAAAATTCTGGGCAAGTGTTAAACTTGGAGGAGCACAGGAGAGGGACATGATTAGGGAGGAGCATATATGGAACTTTTAAGATACTGGTAATTTTCTATTTCTTAAGCTAGGTAGTAATTACATGGGTGTTAGTTTAATTATTATTATTTTAAAAAGTTTTCCTTCTTTTTTCCCCCATCAACTTTGTTTCTTAAACAAGACTGATAGTCATAGTCTTTTGTGTCAATTTGGCTAGGATATAGCCCCAGTTATTTAATCAAACAGTGACCCAGGCATTGCTGTGAAGGTATTCTGTAGATGTGATGAACATCACAATAAATTAATTTTAAGTAAAGGAGATTATTGCCCTAAAAAATATGGGTAGGTCTCATCCAAGCAGTTGAAGGCTTTATGAGCAAAAAGTGAGGTTTCCTGAAGAAGGAATCTGCCTCAAATACTGCTTGAGTTATCAGCCTGCCCTCCGTATTTTGGACTGAAGCCTGCAACATCAATTCCTGCCTGAGTGTTCTGCCTTATGGTCTCTCCTACATATTTTGGACTTGCCAGCCCCCTCAACTGCATAAGCCAATTCCTTAAAATAAATCTCTTAATATATCATTTTGGTTTTGCTTCTCTGGAGAACCCTGACTAATACAAACACATATGTAATATAGCCTTTGAGTGTATATTCTACACTTTGCATTATGAAATGGTATTCTTTTGACAGAGGGAAGAGAATAGGCAAAGGCATGGAAGCAAAAGACGATGTTATATGGTGGAGATGAATTAGTTTGGCATGGCTGGGGCAGAGTGTGTGATGGAGGAGAAAGGGCGCGGGATGAAACTATCAAGATGAACAGGTGTCAGATGATAAAAGGCCTTGTATGTAAGAAACTTATAAAGGGTTTTTAATAGGAGAATAACATGAAGAGATTTATACTTTAGGAAAAGTGCTTCGGCTGTAGTGAGAAACAACAGTAGAGAGCTAAGATTGGAGAAAAATTAGGATATTCTACAATGGTTTCAATGAGATAACAATAATCTCATTGAATGAGATTCAACTAACAGGGTGGCACAGGTATAAAGAAACGGAAGAGATTAGAAAGACATTATGAAATTAAAGAACTAATTGGACATATTCTATGTTAACTATCAGGTATATGACTTGGGGAGAAAGCAGTATGGCATTAGCCAAAGTGGGAGACAGAGAGTAATTCTGGTTGAGGGGATTAGCCATGCTGAATTTTAAATGATGCCTGTAGGACATGCAGGTGGAATAGACAGGTGGCAGTGAGCCATGAAGTTCTACGGCTCCAGCATGGGGTTAGAGCAGAAGATGAAACTTGTGTGATATTAACATATAGTAAAGGCAAGTTAGATGATGAGTATGGATGAACTTGTTCATGGAGAGTAATTCTAATGAATGAAAAGGTGAGGTAAGAAAGGAGGGGAGATTGGGAAGAACTGACTAGAGAAGTAAGAAAAAAACAGGAATAGAAGTGGAGTCCCAGGAGCCACAGGAGTTTTGAATCAGAAAATGCTGCAGAGAGACGTGAAGCTATAAGAACTAAAAAAAAGTCCTATCAGGGTGGCAGCTTGGTCACGAGTGATCTTAAAGATGGCAGTTTCAATGGATTAGTGTGATGCAGGGAATATGATGTACCAATAGACACCGTAAAAGTTGAGAGAGTAAATGTGGATGATCAGGAAGAATAAGAGACTTGGAGAGGGATGAAAGGAAGGTTTTGCTATTTAGGAGTGGAGAGTCAAACATCGTAAAAGGAAAAGCTGATGGAAAAATAGGTTGAAGATACAGAATAGAAAATAAATGATAAACAGGGATTTGGAGGAAACGAGGGGAAACAGGAGACAAATAGAATGAAATAAAATAGTTACGAAGAAATGAAGATGGAAAATAGAAACTGCATTTAAGAAAGTTGATGGTCAGAGATAACTAATATTTTATAGTTAAAAATTTTCACATACATTATCTTATTAAAGTCTCATTATATTAAGTGAAGGAGAGTGTATTATCCCTACTGTAGACAATTAAAGAGAGGCTTAAAGATGTGAAAGGAGTTGCTGAAGATATCGCATCTAGTAAATAAATCGATAAAATGACATTGAGCTAGATTTAAAAAAATTACAGCATATCATAAGCCTCACATAGAGAAGAATGCAAGTCTATATATGAGGTATTAAAACATGAATATGGCACTGGTAATCACAGTGGCTCACCTCATGCTCTGGAGAGAGATGTTCCATGTCAGTCCGTAAACATCTGAGACCAGGTAAAAAGTGATTAACCATTAAATCCTCTGAAATGACTTGGGACAAGGTAGTTAAGCGAATTAAACAAAACCAAACTGGTATGTCCAACAGAACAACTGAGTTACTACTATATAAAAGAGAAGCCTTCTTATATGATACCTATGGCATAGTGATCACTCAGGGTAAACAGGCTCCCCTCAAGCATGAATCCTCATTTGCAGAGTAAGTTATTTATCAGGAGTCAATTGCGTTTATTCACACAAAGCTATTTATGTCAGTGGTATTCATCACTTAAATTACAGAATGTCATGGAAATGTATAAACTGAGCGTAACAATTAAGTCATGTAACCCAATCAGATGTTTCAATGAATATGAAAAAAGTATAAAAAGTAAGTTTTCCATGACAACTAAGTTGAAAGTTTTGGGAAAAACTAATAAATGCAAATTGCTTAAAACATTGCTGTTTAACTATTACGTATAAGACAATTGTAAAAGATTGAGAAAAATATAAAAATCTAGAAAAACTCTATAGTGCATATCAGAAATATTTCTGGATCCTCTTTAAAGAACTTTAACCTGCAAATCATAGACAACTGCATTACAGATGTGATTTACCTGAGAAAGAAGATGTTTAACTATAATCAACAGATTCACACAAAAGAGATGCCTACATCAAAAGACTGGTAAAAGAAAATAACATATATACATTTTAAGTTAAAATAAGTTATCTAAGGTAGATAACATTTTCCTGATTTCTTGCTTTAGCCATCCTGTTAAACTGACCTACTATAGGTCCTGATTGAGTTGGATAACAGAGCTTTTACTGTAATAAGAGCATTTGTTAAGTTTAGGATTACTTGTAGTTCTCAGTCATCTTTGAGTTTTAGTTGATTATCTTGACATCAAAAGGTATCAGGAAAACTTTCTCCAGAAAACAATTCATCTTGTTCATTCCCGTCAATTCTGATACATTCTCCCTTTATTCTAGCCTGTAAAGCTAGCTCCTATTTAATATCACACCACAAAAAAGCCAGTAAATGAGTTCCCTTATAAAGATTTTTTTTTTAACAGAATTTTTTGCTCTTCTCACGCAGGCTGGAGTGCAGTGGCACAATCTTGGCTCGCTGCAACCTCTGCCTCCTGGGTTCAAGTGATTCTCCTGCCTCAGCCTCCCAAGTAGCTGGGATTACAGGTGCGTGGCACCACATCCAGCTAATTTTTTATATTTTTAGTAGAGATGGGGTTTCACCATGTTGGGCTGGTCTCGAACCCCTGACCTCAGGTGATCTGCCCGCCTTGGCCTCCCAAAGTGCTGGGATTACAGGCGTGAACCACCGTGCCTGGCCATAAAGATGATTAAATTAGATGACTTAAATGAGTTCCCTTATAAAGATGACTTAGTTGAAAAAATGAATTTCACTAAGAAAAAAATCAGTGTAACTACTGCTTTGAAAATACAGTTATAAATAAAAGTTGTTCACAAACATGGATCCTATAATGAGTGATTTATAAATTTAATAGGTATTAAAAATATAAACATCATTTGGTCAAACCAAATCCCTATAGACATATAGAGGGCTACAACCTAATGATTATGTAGTCTTGCTTTCTAGATATGGGGATAAGTGGCACCAAAATATAACTGTGAATGACCTTTGAATTAGTAGTTTAAGAGTCTGATCTAGAGAAATATGGGCATGGAATGAGAAGCTGAATATGGCCCTACTTAGAAGAGGGAAGTCACTTTTCTTTTCCTCTTTCTACTCACTGTTGGGGGCCTACCTTTTCCCTATGGATCAATCTTTCTCAAGGATTCGAAAGTTAAAGGTAATTAGTTCCATCAGATATTAGGAACCACCTTTACCTCACTGGTGAATGATGGTTAGCCTCTGACTGCTAACAATGAAAGAAGATTCTTAGTTTATTAAGGGAGATCACTGCATTTTAGATAGCTCAATTAGGAAGTTTTTCTTACAAACAAAATCAGCCTCTGTTATCTCTGCTTGTTAGTATTAGCTCTGTACCTTAGCTGCACAGTGTGCCTCATCATCCTTCTACCTAAAAACCTTTCAAATATCTTTTCATCCCCAAGCCATCTCTTCTCCAGGTTAAACATTCCTAAATTCCTTCAAACTTTCCTTAAACATGACTTCTCGACTTATTATTATGCCAAAATGTTATACACTATAGTTTTTCTAATGTCTGTATTAAAACATGATGGTAGGCTAAAAGGAGCACTCTTCTGATCAGCTTAGAATACAATGGAACAGAACAGATTAGAACAATATGATTTTATTAGGGGCCACAGCACTGTTGACTCAAGTACAAGTTCTGACTCATGTAGAACTAACACTTTTAGCACTTGAACAGGGACTGTTGTTAAGATGGTTCTTCCCCTTACCATATTGGTATGTCGCCTTTTTACTGTATTTACTCTAGTGATATTCTATGCATGTCTAAACACACAATAATATTCCTTTTATATAGATTTCTATGCCCTTTGGAAACCACTGCCTTCCCTACTTGGAAAATTTGGTTTTACAGAGCCAAACATTTGGATCTTTTAACTTTCCCATTTTCCTTGAGGCATATTCCTTTAGAAATTCTCTGCTATATAAGATTATACATAACGTTTTGTGTAAGTTTTAAATATTATTTTCACAAAGTCCAATTAAACACACCAATGTTTTCTTTCTTTGAGATACAAACTCTGCGATGCACCACTGTTGCTTTCTTGCAAGGGTCCTATCACTTCTCCAATACTAAAGAATTCTTACTTGCTAATTCAGAATAGCAGTTCCTCTTTTTGCTTCCTCTATCTTCCCTAAATTGAAAATGCCAACAAGAAATCAAGAATGATAAGTTCTGCTTTTAGTGGAACTAAACTTATAGAAGACATGAATAGTTGAGGTTACAAAATTATTAAATTATTAAAATATGGTGCCATCTATATTTTAAAAAACATGGCTCATATCCTCCTCACGATTAGGCCATTTGTAATAGATTTCCAACATAAACTGCTCTGAACCATGCATCCAACTTTCAGTTTTAGTATTTCCAAAGACACATAGCTACTTCACAGATAGCTCTACTTTTCTACTTTCTCTATTTGGTTTATTCTGAACAAAAATAACTTCTTATTGGTACATTCTAGTCCAGAATCCAGTGTCAATGACTGTTAGTAATATTTTATGGCATATTTATCTCATTTAAAATTACCTGTTCATGTTGCTTATTACATCAAACTCATCAAACTGGTATATAACAATGTGAACCACATATAATAATCCTGAAACTCTTCCTTTGTTCTCTGTTTTTTGTTTAGCATGTACTTTAGCATTTAGCCTTTCACTCTTTTTTCAATCTCTCATTTCCCCTTTCTTCAACCCTTCTGCCTTTTAAATAAAAGAGCCTAAAAGTTGGGAGTTCACTTTGCCCATTGTTATCTTTACTTCCTTCTTAGTTTTATTTTATAGGCATAGGATAGTAAAGAGAACATTTAACAGAATGGCTAAAGTTCTTTGTTCCAGTCACAGTTTTGCTTTTAACTATAAAAAACAGAAGGCATTCATGTCTTTAAGCCTTAGTTTAATCATTTACAGTCACTGACATGGACCTACATGATCTCTAAGTTTTCTCCCAGTTCTACAATCACTGGAGATCGTTAGCTTTGTTGGCCCTGTACTTGCCCAATGTGTGATATCTCTCTAAGAGATACTCATAATATTCCACTGGATACTGAGAGTTAAACATTCACTGAAAAACCTAAATGCCAAGTCATATATACAAGGCTTCCTTTTGATTAACAGAAGTCTCAGCTGTAATTCTTTCTGCCCTTTATTTCTTGCTCAGTTATGTAGCTAACTAATATAAATAAAAACTTCAGGTTAAGAACTTCATCAAAATTCTCAACACTATAGAACATAAAAGCACAGAGGACTTAAAATTATCTTTTAAAATTATGAGATGGCTAGAAGAAGGAGTGGAGTGAGACAAATCAAATCTTCAATTTTCTACAATGCTTAATGTAAGTTGAAGAAAAGAAGGTCTACTTTTCAATCTTTAACAACCAAGTTCCACTCTAAGATTGGTTACATAAATGTAGATACACCTTAATAAAACAAGGATACAACAACAGGAAAGTGCACTGTAGGCTTCAAAAAGATGCGTAGCAATGTCCAGTCTTTTAGAATCCACAGTCTGTAAGTTGTTCACCAAGGCTAACTTATGCAAATGTGGTATAACAACTGAAAACAGAAAAAAAGGGTTAAATTTTTACCCAAAACATGCATACAAAACCCTGACACACTTTAACAATAATTTATCACTTTAATTTATGAAATTTCATTCTAATTCTGAATGACTTCAAAAGATTACCCATATCTTATACTTGCTTTTTCTTAACTAGGGAAGAAAGTAGTTTTTCAAAATAAAAAGTGATCTGGCATTTGGGAGAAACAAATTTTAGTACTGTCACTATTACCTAATTATGAGGATGTATATAGATTATTTGGCCTCACTGTAATTCAGTTTCCCAGTTTGAAAAATGAAGCCCAAATAATTATAAACAACCTACCTCTTGTATTATTTATACTTGTGGTTAAGTTTCTTCATAAAAATAAAACATTACCATTGCTATGAAATCAAAAGAGTATATTCTTTTTCAACAACCTATTATTTCACTCCTTCAGAATACTATTATTAGCTTTAGTTTCTCAAATTCTTAGCAAAGACCAATGTCAAACAGCACTGGCGGCTGAGTTTTCAAGTTATTCAATGAGTTTAATACCCTCAAAGAGTAACATAAAATTTCAGCCTACTGCTAAATAAAAGCAATGGTCCAAGAAACAAAAACCAATTCAGTAGCAATGAGCACCTCTAGAGCCTAAGATTGCGTTTTCTGGATACCATTTCCCGCTAAAACCAGGGCTCTTTGAAGAAATGGCTTCAGGGTCAGTGATTGTTAAATTGTTAATCACAAGACCAATCACACAACCCCTTTCTAGTCTCTGCTTGGTTGAGGATCACAAAACAGCACCCATAAGCATCAACTGCTGACCAACTGTAGTGACCCCTTTCTTGTTTGCGCTGAGTTTGTGTATATAAAATCATAATCTTCTACTGGAAAAACTCCTGCATCCTAAATAAGCTGGGGCAATAATCACAACTTTCATGCTTAGCTTAATAAAACCCCACAAAAACTCAGAATAACAATGATCATTTTTAGGGGACCTTTTGACTTGTCAAAATTAATAACAGTATATTTATGAGGAGCTCTAGAACAAATTAGGAAACAAAAACTCCAAACATTCTGTTGAAAGCTTCATTAATTGGCACGCTGAGGCCTCAACAAAATAGTGACTCTAAGTCTCTCTCAAAGACTCACTAGTTCATTTCTGCCCAAACATTCAGAAACTTATCATTCTTTCACTTTATCTATTCATATATGGTTCCTTTATTTCATCTTCTCCTGAGTCTCTGACCTTTTTACAAGGTTTTTCTCAGAAATGCAACAATCACACTGCATAATATCCCCTTAAAATTGCTTAACTAGAAGAAATCTATAGAAGTTCATTTAAACTGTAGTCTCAAGGAAGTTAAAGGCTCTAATTAAGGATCTTCCTAATTCTCAGGAAGACAGACAGAACTTTACTATAGAATTCAGATTTCACTACACACATATTGTCCTGGGCTACCACATATGTATTAATTAATTCACTTAACAGTTAACCCCTCAGATGTAGACAGATGGTTAAAAGCAGTAGGAGATGAAGGACCAGGAGATGATTTAATAATAACCCAGATGGATATCATTCTTTCTTTTTTATTAAGAGATGGGGTCTTGCTCTGTTGCTTGGGCTGGAATGCAATGACTATTCACAGGTAAAATCATAGTACACCACAGCCCCGAACACTTGGACTCAAGTGATCTTCCTGCCTTGGCCTCCCGAGTTGATGGACTACAGATACGTGCCACCATGCCTAGCTAATTTTTAAACATCTTTTGTAGGGACTTGGTCTTGCTGTGTTGCTCAGGCTGGTGTTGAACTCCTGGCCTCAAGTGATCCTCCCACCTCAGCTTCTGAGTAGCTGGGACTATAGACACATGGCACCATGCCTGACTTAGACAGGCTAATTCTAAAACTGACCTTCAGTGGGAAAGAAAAACAGGAAATACATAACATAAAGTCACTGCAGAAGCCTTTTTCTTTAGGGCAGATTGAACAAAGATTTAAAATTGTAAATGAAAAAAGGATAATAGGAGATTTTATAAAACCGTATTTTGCAAAAAATTAGCCGGATGTGGTGGTGCATGCCTGTAATCCCAGCTACTCGGGAGGCTGAGGCAGGAGAATCACTTGAACCAGGGAGGCGCAGGTTGCAGTGAGCTGAGACGGCATCACTGTACTCCAGCCTGGGTGACAGAGCAAGACTCTGCCTCAGAAACAACAAACAAACAAACAAACAAACAAACAAAAAACTGTATATCAGAAAACGTTCAAAAAATATTCTGGGGTAGATCCAATAGTCATAAAGGGAATCTTGTCCTATTTTTGTTTGTTTGTTTGAATAAATGGGCCCAGACCTCAAACAAGAAACTTAAGGGAAAAAATCAGAAATGGAAAATTGCCACGTCAGAAAATCTCCAATGTACGACTGAACATTTTCAGAGAGCCTTACTAAGTAAAATAGCTGAAAACAAAAAACAACTCTACGGTGTTCCAGATAAAACAACTGGTTCCTAAAAATAAAAACAAGACCAAAGGTCCTGTGATAACTAATAATTGGGAAAGAACAAGGGCCACTGAAAGAACTAATGTCCTCTATTAGCCTAGAAATAGAGGGGCAAATACCTAAATACCCAAAATGCCACTCCAAGGGAGACGTTACCACCCAGAAATTCTCTGTCCATCCTCCAAACTCCCAAAGCCAATTGTCTATAAATACTTAGGAATAACACTATCGCATTCTTCATACAGGTTCTACTTCAATATTTATCTTATTAATATAGAGTACTAAATTCCTCAGGGTAAGTTCTAAAGCAAAAGAGAAGCCACTTGACTGGGAATTAAGTACAAAGGTGGAAAAAAAGGCTAATTTTTATCTTAAAAAAAAATCTAGTTGTACCAAAATGTGAAAGAAGACTGTATAAGACATACTTGTGGGTACACAGTAAGTTGCAGGAGGCTTTAAGGATAATGGTTTACTAGAACTATTCAAGCAGTGGGAATTTCTCACCTCAATCTGTTCCCAAAACAACCTTTAATTGTTATTTGGGGGCCATTATGAGAAGAAAATTCATTTTTTCCTCTTGTACAACTCCTACAAATTTGATAGGTAGGTATCTATTCTACAATAAAACTGTCAAATAAAATGGAAGGGTTATTTTTAGATATTCTTGAAAATTCTAGAAAGAGAAATTAAGATATTGACACTATGTTTAATTTGAAAAATAACTATAGTCCCAGAATTACTGAAAAAAGATTCTGAAGAATCAACAAAATAATTGGAGCAGATCCTATAAGAATCCAGATGGATTCTTCCCAGATTATCATGAGTCTTTCTTTTGAATGTACATAGAAAGGTCAAATCATGCTCTAGAAAAGTTTTAACTATATGACATGGCACACAGCAAGGACCCATTTAATGCAACAACACTGCACACACCAAAGACCCGTTTAACATGACAACATATCAAATACCCATTTAACTTGACAACATGGCACACACCAAAGACCCATTGCCTGTTGAGCCTATCCTTTAATCCAGCAGCCAAGAGTTAGTCTCCTTGCCTCAGAGCAACTACAGCCTCGAAAAGTCAAAGCACCTTCAGAGTTCCTACCTAGAATCACCTGTAAATTTGACACTGCAACATGTGGAACTATCCCTAGTGCTAACTAAAATATCAACTTTCTTCTGTTAGTTGGCTAATTATAAAGACACTTACCCAGTGAAAAAAAATGTCATGACTGTGTTTCTTGACAGCTTGATCAGTGTGCATGCCTTCAATCGATTTTTTGGACACTGCAGTCCAAATCCTGACTTAGTATTTTTTGTTGATGACTCTTATCTTAAAGAGTCATATGCCAGCCTGGATATGTAACAGTCTGCCGGAGAATAAAATAATGTACTAGAAACTAAACTGATTTAAGTGACCCAAATTGTGGCCCTCTCTAGAGCATGTCAAATTGCTAAAAATAAAAGAGCTATGATAACTGATATGCTTTTGGAGTCATAATTTCTTAATGCTTTGATGCTATCCAAAGAAATTGTGGCCATAAATATTGAGGCCCACAGTAAAAGAGACTGTGTAAAATCTAGAGAAAAAAGGCAGACAATTGTGGAAGATCATGTAGCAGATCAACAAGCTATGAATTAAAACAAAGTTATGTATCGTGCTGAATGGCATGCTAAGTGGAAGAAATGTCTATTTTTCATAAGAACATGTCTAGAAACACACAAAAATTTCCTTAAAAATAAAAAATAAACTCTAAGGCAGCACAGTATTTAGCAATTAGCAGTTATTAAGAAATATTTCTAAAATAACTTGAAATTAAGTTTGAGTTACTCTTCATATGTCTTACAGCAATCAGTATGCAGTATAAGACCATCTGTATACTTATACAGCATAAGACCATCCACTAGGGCGGGTGCGGTGGCTCACGCCTGTAATCCCAACACTTTGGGAGGCTGAGGTAGGCAGATCACCTGAGATCAGGAGTTCGAGACCAGCCTGGCCAACATGGCAAAACCCCGTCTCTACGAAAAATACAAAAATTAGCTGGGCATGGTGGTGGGCACCTGTAATCCCAACTACTTGGGAGGCTGAAGCAGGAGAATCACTTGTACCCAGGAGGCAGAGGTTGCAGTGAGCTGAGATCATGCCATTGCACTCCAGCTTGGGTGACAGAGCGAGACTCTGTCTCAAAACAAAATAATACAAAACCATCCACTAATATCAATACTGATTAATTCACAATAACTAACTTGTTTCATGTTTAGCTTTCAGTACACAAGAGTACACAAGGCTTTCAGTACACAAGGCTTTAACACATGACAAATGCACCAAAATTTTAATACATGACAAGGCCTCAGAGGAGTGTCTAGCTTTGATCTTACATTACAATTCAGGAAAAAGGTAGAAAAATGCAACTTACACTCATCTCGGAACCTGGGTTCTGCATTAGGGCCAACTCTACCAAATGTTTTTATGATCTCTGTATGCAAAGAATGTTGGTCTTGATACTGAGGATCTTCCAGGAAAGAAGCCAACTGCATTTTCACTCTTTCCAGCAACTTAAAATTGGATATTGTACAGTCATTTCATAGAATATTGAAAACTGAGTAGTGTTGTTAAAATGAAAGACACACATTAAACATGACTTAAAGCAGTGGATTAAAGCAACCCATAGTCCAATGACAGTAGAAATTTGGAATTAAATAAATAGTTATTTAATCTTTTGGCTCAGAGAAGGTTTCCTACTTTTGCTTATGCTTACAAATTCTTAATTAAAAAATACAAATATTCCTGAACAAATTATAACAACAAAAGAAAAAAAATCCCACCGTATTTAGGGAAAAGTAGGTAAGTTTATGATTATTTTGTATCTAAATTATAATTCTTAAAACAAATCACACTGTAAGTTACCCAATTATTCACCTTCTGAAAGCAATGAGTCATTAATGACTTACATCTTACTCACATTTCCCTAAAAGACATTTTTATTTTAGGATTTGAGAACATGTTGAAATTCTGCCAAGACTGCAAGCTTTGCAGAATGATGTGCTTTTCCTCTGTGGCTTCACCAGTGAAATATATAAGTGAAAAAATGGAAAACATTCTTTCTGTAACTAACAAAACTTTAGTTTTTGTCATGAAAAATCTATATGACAAAGGAGTTTTATTAAAACTTTTTTCTTTTGGGTAATATGTCCACAAATAATTTATGTGCTAATCTACAGGGTTTTTTCATTTGTATAAGGACATATCCAATATAATAACAAAGAAATAAAAATCTGATATCAATTTTGAGAAGTGTCTTATAGTTAGTGTTGCAAATAGAATCTAAAAAACTTGAAATTAGTTTCAGAATCAAAATACACCTTTAAGAAGGAAGACCTTGGTGGTCTCCTGAAACAGGCATGACAGAGGGTCTGCCCAGAGATCTACTCTGCAACAAGAGGATACCAGTCTACTAAATGACTTTTACAGCTTCATATCAATGACACAGTTATCAGAATACTAGTGCCCTCTTGCCTTCATTTATAACTGAGATACATTTGTGTTCCTAATGTTATCTGGGAAAACAGTCCTCAAATCTGTGCAACACTGGCAATCAAGAATTTATGTAGATTGGCCAGAAGCCTACCAGATAATAGAAGGCTTTGGAACTAGACCTGATTTGAAGGATTATTCAAAACTGCAACATCCAGCTCAGCTTACAATAGAACATCTAGCAAGCTTGTCCAATACACCTTATTTTGTTGTTGTTCTGTTTTGTTTTGTTTAAGGATTTTAGCAGCCTGAAGCCAGGGTTTTTAGTTTCTGTCTCTAGTGATAAGTAGAAAAGAGGGAAGAGGAAGGGGCTTTACTGGCCCAATCAGAAAGAGAAACTAAGAACCCATGACTATATTCTCTCCCTTGGACATCCCTGAAAGCTTGGCCTATACTTAATGTTCTGACTGAGAGGAAAGACTAGAGATTTCCTTAGGATATGGAAATATACCTTGGTTAGGCTACCATGTTTTCACAGTGAGATCCTCCTCTGGCCTGTAACTAACTAGGGCACAAAATAAAAGGTAAGATGCTCCCTGCAGCCAGCACCAGATACATGTATCATGATCACATCAATATTACACAGACATAAATAAATTTCAATTATTCCTACCTCTCTTTGAATTACTGTTTCCATAATAGTGCCAAAGGCTGGAATTGTGGCAATCCTGACAGAGCTGTTAGAATTAAAACATAAAGAAACTGAAGATTTGAGATGAACAACGAGTATTATTAAAATGTATATTAAAGTAAGTACAAGGTAAATATACTGTATTAGTCTCTAGCAATGACAAATTAAATAAATTTAAAAAAAGCAGACCAAGAAGAATGCTCAAAAAGACAGACAGGATAACTTAAGGTCGCAGTCTGTGAAACTCACAATTCAGGATCACTGGACAAGGTAACAAGGGCCGGAGCAACCCGCTTGTCAACTAACGCTTCACTCATGCCTCGAAGAGTCAGCTGTAAACCAGTCAACATGCAATAAAAAATGGTTTGGTAAACTGGAATAAGAACTGGGTTAGCTGTGACTGAGGATGGGCAGGCAGACTCATTGGCCTTTCTTGGTTTAGTCATCCACACGAGACATTAAAATGTTAGGCCATTGGTTCATGCTACTACACTTACTGGTAACAACCTGTTAGTGAGATTAGGAGAGCATCCCTTCTTGGCTTGAAAGAAACAGTCCATCAGCATATTTTAGGTTCTGGAAGTATTTATTGAGCAGTAATGTTACTAATATATTTTTTCAATACATGGCCTCCAAATTACACTTATGGTGAGGGTTGATTTAAAAAGAACCATGATATATAAAGAATAATATGATAAAGTTTAAAATCAAATAAGCATAATCCAGTGTTATTAATTTAAAGAGATTCTTCAATAAATTTAAGAGCTGATGGTTATTTCTTGACAGGCACATTTTGAAAGGGATGCTGAATATAAAAGGCAGGGATGACACTTACATTTCAGGGTCACTGGAGAGAGTAATGAGAGCAGGAACAACCCTCTGAGCTACCAGAGTTTCATTCACCCCCTTCACCAACAGCTGATTGGTCAGCACAGGGGGTATTCACAGGTGATGCACGGAAAGAGCAAACACAGTGCGCCACGGGAAGAAGGAAGGAACAACCAAGAGAAAGAGAGAAAACACAAAAGCAAAACCAAAATTAGAAGCTAAGCAAATACTGCTGCTAGAGTGCTTTACAAAGGCAGAGAATGCTTAGGAGGAAAATAAAGCTTAAGTAGCCTAGCGTCCATGAAAACAGATTTTGTCACCAGTTCAACAGCAGTTTGTACTTTTGGTCAAAGATTCTAAGCAATTTCAATGTCCATCAAAATGCAACTGAAAAGAATACTTTTTTAGCTTGTTTGACACATATTGTGCTCTATGGTTAAAATTCTCAAAGTAAGGGTGGTATGCTTTCATCATGACCAACAGGGTACAAACTGGGCTGTTTTTAAACCAAACTCACATAAGTAGCAGCCACCACTAAACCACTTATTATTGTGCTATAGCAAGTGTATTTTAAAACCATATAGGACAATTCCTAATCTTTTAAATAATATAGCCTTCTCTTTTGAGGTACAGAGATATACGGCTGCCTATTGGAAAGTATTACACTTGGGAATCAGATCTGGGTTCAGACCTCAGTTCTCCACATATAAGCCATGTGGTGTTAGACACATAGTATTTTCCATAACCTCTTGAAACGCAAGTTTTCTCATCTGAAAATGGTGATATTATTATCTACCTCAAAGGGCTGTTGTGCTATGAATTTGCAAATAACATACCTAAATACTGTGCCTGACAAACAGGCATTCAAGAAATGAGAGTTTAATTATTCTGATTACTGCAAGAATATATGATTTGTAATATGTTTGGAAGAAATGATCTAATTTAAAAAACTTCAGTTAATATCTAAATAGGTCTTTGTTTTAGATTTCTTATAAATTCAAATAAAATGTAAAATAAAAAAGATGAGTAGAACTAGATCTCTATAATCTAATCACAAAACAATTCATTTAGCAACCAATGCTAAATTGCAATACAAGAGAACAATACTGAGCCGTATACATTTTGTTTGATGAATATTACTGAATTTTATGAGTTCAACCGAGAAGGGCAATCCCCTTCTCAATTTCAGAATGTAAGCACATATTAATCCTAAATGCTCACCAATCTGTTTACCTAGTAGCTAGTACTTAGTCCTCACAGAAGATCAAAGATGTCACAGAATTTTTTGTAACAAAAATCTACCATTGTGTGCATATGTGAAGGTATTCCTCCTATATAACATCAGAGAAAGTAACTCACTTTATGTGAAGATTCTTAATTTTGCAATGATTTTTCACCATTTACCAATTGATTCATTTTAGAATCTACTTCAATATTCTGAAATAATTTTTATAAAAAAACAGATAATTAACCAGGAATAAAATGACAAAGAACTTTTAATACCTTAAACATTACAGATATTGGATAGAAAGAAATAGGACAAGGAAGTTCAAATATTGTTAAATACAACTTTCTTCTCTGTATCATTTTATAAGTAAGATTGCTTAGATTTGAATCAGCATCCTGAAATTTCTGCTATCTTGAGTCTGTCAAAAGCATTAAAAAAGAGGTAATGTAGAGGACAAATTAATTTTTCATTGGTGTAGGGTTTTTAAGTTCAATTTCTTTATTAAGCTAGAAAATCACAAAGTACATTTAAGAGCTATCAATTGTTATACACTTTAACACAATATATCATTTGATCTTTTCACTTGATGAAGTAAGTACAAATATCATCAATATTTTAACAGATGAAGAAACTGAGGCTTAGGAAAGTAACTTGTCCAAGTCTAAGTTGCAGGGCCTGCAAAGGAACTCTGTCCCATCTGACTTAAAGTCCATGACCTCTTTGAGTTGTGCTCTAATGTTACATGTTCAATTTCCTTATGATTAAAATATATATGAAGCTCTTTTCTGCATCTTTTGGGAAATTTATTATAACATGATAAATTCCTCTTATAAAATAATTTTATTAATTTGCTACTTCAAAAAGTAATTTATATTCCCTTATTTAACAATGGGAATAATATGATTGATTGGGTTCCCTCTTTTTGTCCTGCTGTCTAAAAATTAACCTCAATTTATTAGTGAATTTCAGTGACCATATCCTATTAGGTTCCTGGTATATGTATGCATTTCTCATTTTCTTCTCATTTCTCATTTTCTTTTCTTTCTGGTCTTACCTTTTAAAAAAAGAATGTGTTTTTTTTTAATGTTTTTATTTTGAATTAACTTTTTTAGGGTAAGCAGGCATAATTCTAAATTATAAAGCATCAGTATCAAAATAAATCTTATGACCCATTATTCTTTTAACACAATTTTGTTCAAATAAGAACCACTGACAAAAAAGGAACTTTAATTTCTCTTACTGATAACTTTTACTGACATGCTCATTGAAATGTATCATTAATGAATTTGAAAAACATTGAAATAGTCTCTCAAACAAGATCCAGAAGTTCATCAACAACCTGAGAGGACACTGAAAACTGCTTAAGCATAGATAGATATAGTTTCCAGACAAGCACTGACAGCAAACAGAGAAACCAAAACCAGACATAAGCCACATATAATAAGGCAGAAAACCAAACAAAACAAGCAAAAAACCTCAAAACAAGTGAAAAGGGAGGATTCATTTTATTTACTTATTTTCATTTATATGGTTTGATTCACCAGTGCACACTCACATTTTAGAGATGAAAGATTTAAGAAAAAGAAATAGCTTTTATGAGCTTAGAATAAAATCATAGGAAGAGAGTATATTAAAGAAATAGCTCTTCATTTAAAAAGATACTTTTTTCTTTTTGGGGAGAGGAGAGACTGATGAATGACTTTTCTTTCATGGTAATGCCCCCTTTTCAGCATATCGAATAATCAAAACGATTTATATCCAGAAGGAACTTGTACTAGACATAAAACCAAATAGTGGCTTTGGCATTCATCATCACAAAAAACCTGATTACGGCTTTTTAAAAGTTGCTTCTGTATGATAACTGAGGGAATAACATGGATGGAGAATTTTCAACTTCCTGATAACAATGGAATTTTCTGGAATTCACAAATCTAATTTATGTATTTGAAAATTTTAGAAAGCATATATTTTAAATATATCAGTACCCCGTCTCCAATTGCAATTTATGTTAAATTGTGGAGAAATTCTGATATTCGGCAAGATTTGAATTACCCAATTCTTTTTATAGAAATAAATGTTTAGGTATTTTAAGAAACACATGAATATTGGGGCAATTTTAGTTTGGATAAGTATATGTTCCCTATTACTATCATATATTTTGTGAAGTAATAGCATGGATGGAAAAAATAATGATAATGACAGTAAACATATAAGCACTTATTATGTTCCAGAGACTGTTTTAAGGGCTTTACAAGCATTAATTAGTTTAATATTAACAAAAATCCTTTGAGACTGATACTTTGAGACAGATACTTTTTGTTATCAACTTTCTTTTGTACATGAGGAAACTAAGGTACAGAGAGGCTCAACCTTGTCCAAGTAATTTACAAAGTCACTAGGTAGCAGAGATGGAAACTGAACCAAGGCAGCCTAGATTTATTGCAAGACTGGAAATCAATAAGAAACAGTAAACCAATTTTAGTGCTCAAATAAAGTTCTAAACCTCAACCTCACTGCTCCCCACCTACACACATACTAGGGCTATGACATAATTTGCTACATGATGGGTACAAAAGATAGTTATTTCAATTTCATACTTAACTTGGGTAGGTAGCAATTTAGTACAATTTAGGTAAATTATCTGGTCTCCTCTCTTTTGCAACTCTATGGGCAGTTAATGTATTGGGATGTTATTCTACATATGTAATGTTAGGGAATAGTGAAGTAGGAGTAACCAATAAAATAAACATTTCCATAATTGCAATAATTGATTTTCTAATGCTACTGATAAATTCAACTATATTTTACAACTTGAAAGATATCCTATGTTGTTTCAGTTTATTTTAGTAGTCATTTACCTCAGTAAATCGAAAAGTATAGTCAGAAAGAGTTATATAAGTTAGAAATTAAAATAAGATTTAAAAGATAGTTTGAGAAATAAAAGTGATAATTGAATAACATTCAAGGAACCAGTAAGGTGAGAAAACATTTTTAAATATGTTAAAGCTAAATTTCTGCCCCATCACACAGTACACAACCAGACACTGTTCAAAGCCATAAAATATATATCAACATAACATGATATGCAAAGCCTTTTTATTAAAAAAAAATTCCCTTCTTCGCAAAAAAAAAAAAAATCATTATAATTGAAACCAACAGAGGCATGTGTTGACATACCTCAAACATTCTAGCAGCAGTACACCTCACAAGTGCTGAAGTATGGACAACACCATACCACAAAACAGTTAATAGTAACTCATGGTAGGCTGGGTTTGCACTAGAAGAAAAAAAAAAAAAAATAGTGTTAAAATTGAGAGCCACAGTCCCTTACTGGTGAACTGAAAAACACGATATTTATAAGGAATATTAATGATAACAATTTGCAGAACATATGGAATTACTTTGGTTACATAGGTTACAACTAAGATTCTCGGCTAGGCGCAGTGGCTCACGCCTGTAATCCCAGCACTTTGAGAGGATAAGATGGGCAGATCACGAGGTCAAGAGATCGAGACCATCCTGGCCAACATGGTGAAACCCTGTCTCTACTAAAAACACAAAAATTAGCTGGGCATGGTGGTGCGCACCTGTAGTTCCAGCTACTCAGGAGGCTGAGGCAGGAGAATTGCTTGAACACAGGAGGCAGAGGTTGCAGTGAGCTGAGATCGCACCACTGCACTCTAGCCTGGTGACAGAGCGAGACTCCGTCTCAAAAAACATACAAACAAACAACTAAGATTCTCCAAAAAAGATGTCACCTTCCTTATACAACCACAATCTTTTTAGCATATTCAGAAATCACACTTGTAACTTCTCTAAGAATTCACAATTGTGACAGATAATTCCACTCTTTTTAATAGCATGCAAGTTAAAATTATGAAGAAACAAATTTCTCCATGAGGAAAAAGGAAAGACCACTGGACTAAGAGTCAAGTGGGTAAATTACAACTTCTGTGGGTCTTGGTTTCTGCATCTATAAAAATTGGGGAAGCAGTACATGTCCTATGTATGTCACATGGTTGTTGTAGAATCAAATAAAATCAACTCAAACCATCTATATGGAAGGGTATGTTGGCTGTGAAGCCTATGCAAATGAAAGGTGGTATTATTAACAAATGCATGAGTGTGTTTTCAGTAAAGACTGAGATAAAATTATTTTAGCAGCCAGATGATGTGATGATGAGCAGAACTAAGCAAATCAAACAGTGAAAACAGGAGCCAAACAAGCTGGCTTTCACTTGGGGCTCCTTTTTCAGTTCTGGGAAACTAAATTTTCTTCAAATCTGTACTTCATTTTATTTCTCCAACTGCTTCAAAGAAAACATATGTCTGCACCCTTTCCCCTACTTTTTAAATTACAATGTATTGATTATAAAATATTAAGAATGAACAAATAAGCAAAACCAAGAAACAAACTAAAATACACAAAAAAACCCTTAAGTTTCAAAACCAAGAGAATTGGTGTGCATGTCAACTCTTTTAGACTTAAAATATGTACTCTATAAATCCAATCTAAAAACTTTATATGCCTTTTAGCAAACTATAAGCTGTTATTTCTTACCCCAATTCCACAAAAGAAGCCTTCAGGCTATCAAGAGGAGCATGAGATAATGAAAGCAGCGTCATTACATCTTCTAAGAATCCAACTAACAGTTTTCGGTCTTCTTCCTACAGAGGAAAAATACTGATACTGAATTTCCAAACAATCAAGTAGAACTAAATACCATATTTACCTATCTATAATTAGAAAATGTTACCAAATAAGGGGAAAATATCCAAATTTGGAAGCTATTTTAATTAAAAGATATTTATTAAGCATATCTATCATCAGAATGGTATGAAGACAGACTATCTTGATACTTTAATTTAGACCTGTGGTCTAATATAGTAGTAGCCACTAGCCACATGTGGCTACTTATATTTAAATTTAAATAAGAAATTATGTAAAGTGAAAGATTCAGTTCCTCAGTCAAACTGGGTACAGTGCAAAGGCTTAATAGACACATGTGGCAAGTGCCTAGCTGATTGGACAACTCAGCTGTAAATTATTTCCGTCACTGTAACAGTTTGGATGGTTGGTCCTGATTTAGAACATTAAGAAGTATAATCTTTTATTAAAATTTACCTTACGAATTTTTGTTCCCATAAATTTTGGCTCTATATAATACAAACTACTAGAATAGTTACCCCGTTGTAGAAAAAATAGTAGAAAATTGATTTCTAAGAAATTATCTTTGCAATATCCTAGTGGTGAAAACTGCACACTTGGTAAAATATAGACTACTGTGTTCTTTTAAGAAACAGATGCACACCTTGATTAAAAAATAATCTGTGTTTTCAAACTTTTTTCAACGAACTATTATTACTTTCATAATCAGAAAATATGTTAGAAAAAGAAAACCTGCTAAATTAAGAGAGTAAAAAAAATAACGTTGTATGTTAAATTAACCTAAATGTATATGGGAAGGGAATCTGATAGTCTGTCAGAAAATAAATACATAATAAAGTCAAGTCGACATTAGGGACACAGAAGGTCAACAGTAAATAGCTTCTGAATGTATCAATAGATCATGAGGAAGACTGGATTACCACCTACCCTTTTTTTTTTTTGCTACATAATCAGGTTAGTTAAGAATGAAGTAGAGATAAGGATTGATAAAAGTAATGGTTAACATGAAAAAAGGATGAATATAACAGTTTTAGGACATGCAGTTTAACTGACAAATCAGCATCAGGACAACGCTGGAATGGTGATTTCACCCATTTTTAGTTGCCTACTATTTCAAATATAAAATAGACATAACTTTGGAAAACAAGCTGGAAATCTGAGAAAAACCTAAATGTTAAATAAGAGCTATAAAATAAGACTTCTAAATAAGTATGAATTCTTTCGATTTTTAAAAATTTACTATAATCTTATTTATCATTTTTGGAATCTCAAAACAAGTAATACTGCTTATGTATTTGATTCAAGATAATTTTTGTTTAATGTAATTTACCCTAACAAAAATTTTTGTTTAGTGAGATAAACATTAACTGCTGGTATGTGCTTTCTAAAATAAGAAACACTGGCAATCTGTGATTGCTACCTCAATATGCTATTTATTTTGTAATAAGCTGAAAAGTTCTTATCTCTTTACAGATAGGAATAACATATTTAGACTTCACAATGACTCAAAAGAAATGCCCCTTATTCATTTATTCAACAGATCCATTCTGAGGGCCTATTATGAGCCAAACCTTGTTCTTGGCATTTAATTATTATGATTTAAAATGTTATTTATGGTCAAAATAAAAATATTAACAAAACTTCAAGAGGGTAAAAAAGAGAGAGAATAAAATACTGACATCGCGCATTATACAAGGACACTTTCCAAAGTTAGAGAATGGTAGGCATACTGTTGTGTCTAGCACTGTTAGGACTTAATATCTTTGATCTCCACAAATTTATGAACAATAGAAACAATTTATTAACATACATGACTTAAAATCTTTTACAAACAGAAAAGTATCCATATCAGGGTAGTATTAGAAACTAGTGTAGAAAAGAAAAATTTAAAAGGATACTGTGCCACTTTAACAGAGCTGTAACTTCTATTGCAAGGTAATATGTGATACTGTATAACTGTATTTTAATACTATAGGATGATTCAAATTTGTCTTGAAAGAAGAGTAAAATAACTGCTACCAAAACAGATATATAGACCAACGGGACAGAACAGAGGCCTCAGAAATAACACCACACATCTACAACCATCTGATCTTTGACAAACCTGACAAAAACAAGAAATGGGGAAAGGATTCCCTATTTAATAAATGGTGCTGGGAAAACTGGCTAGCCATATGTAGAAAGCGGAAACTGGATCACTTCCTTACACCTTATACAAAAATTAAGTCACGATGCATTAAACACTTAAACGTTAGACCTAAAACCATAAAAACCCTAGAAGAAAACCTAGGCAATACCATTCAGGACATAGGCATGGGCAAGGCCTTCATGACTAAAACACCAAAAGCAGTGACAACAAAAGCCAAAATAGACAAATGGGATCTAATTAAACTAAAAAGCTTCTGCACAGCAAAAGAAACTACCATCAGAGTGAACAGGCAACCTACAGAATGGGAGAAAATTTTTGCAATCTACTCATCTGACAAAAGGCTATTATCCAGAATCTACAAAGAACTCAAACAAATTTACAAGAAAAAACCAACCCCATCAAAAAGTGTGTGAAGCATATGAACAGACACTTCTCAAAAGAAGACATTTATGCAGCCAACAGACACATGAAAAATGCTCATCATCACTGGTCATCAGAGAAATGCAAATCAAAACCACAATGAGATACCATCTCACACCAGTTAGAATGGCAATCATTAAAAAAGTCAAGAAAAAACAGGTGCTAGAGAGGATGTGGAGAAATAGGAACACTTTTACAACTGTTGGTGGGACTGTAAACTAGCTCAACCATTGTGGAAGACAGTGTTGCAATTCCTCAAGGATCTAGAACTAGAAATACCATTTGACCCAACGATCCCATTAGTGGGTATATACCCAAAGGATTATAAATCATACTACTATAAAGACACATGCACATGTATGTTTATTGCGGCACTATTCACAATAGCAAAGACTTGGAACCAACCCAAATGTCCATCAATGATAGATTGGATTAAGAAAATGTGGCACACATACACCATGGATGCAGCTGGAAACCATCATTCTGAGCAAACTATCACAAGGACAGAAAACCAAACACCACGTGTTCTCACTCATAGGTGGGAATTGAACAATGAGAACACTTGGACACAAGGCGGGGAACATCACACCCCGAGGCCTGTTGTGGGGTGGGGGGCAGGGGGAGGAACAGCTTTAGGAGAAATACCTAATGTAAATGACAAGTTAATGGGTGCAGCAAACCAACATGGCACATGTATACCGATGTAACGAACTTGAACGTTGTGCACATGTACCCTAGAACTTAAAGTATAATAATAAAAATAAAAAAAAGAAAGAAGAGTACAATAAATATGAATTGCTGTACTTTGAATTTAAAGAGCAAAATAAATAAGTTAGTAGTGGGTAAAAATTCAGGAAACCATTGGAAAAGGTGTTTCTTCTTCATTCTTACATTCTAACTTCTAAAAGTGCTTTATCCCGAGTCAGTATTTCCACCTTACCGGTGGGACTGCCTCATACTTAAAAATTACTACTATGCTTTGAGACACATCATATGTTATTTACTTAAAACAATGTTAAGTAGAGTGTGGCAGCCTGTTACATTGGTGGCCACTACAGAACCACACCTCCTGGTTCACACCCTGGCTTACTTCCCTACTTTTGCTTGAATCTGAGCTGTGCCTGTGACTTATTTAGCAAGGGACTGCAGTAGAAACCATGTTGTGCTAATTCCAGGCCTAAGCCTTAGCCTAGCAGATTCTGCCTTTTCATTCTTGGGAGGCGTTAGCCACTATGTGATAAGTCTGGCTCTGCTGCTTCAGAAGCCATGCGGAGACAGAGAGAGGTCCTGAGACTTATGTAGAGACCTCTTCAGCTAACCCACTTACTGCAGCAACAGAAGTGACCGCCAGCAAAAACAGCAGAAGAGGAGAAAGCTGAGTGAGGCCCAGATTGCAGAATCATGAGCAAATGAAACAGTTATAATAGACCATTATGTTTTGGGGTAGTTTGTTATGCAGTAACAATTAAGAAAAATAAAGTACAGGTTAAGCATCCCTAATCTGAAAATCCAGAATGCTCTAAAATTTGAAACTTTGTGAGTACCAAACTGATACTGTGTGTGAAAGCCTGTCATCATTTGCTGTGGCTGTTGTTCAACAGATGATACAGGTATTCTGGTGATGCTACTGTGCTTTGTTACCCTGAGCACATTATTTTTTCGCTGTATTGATGATATGTCATATTTTCTTATTGTTAAGTACTTACATGTGAAAAAGTATAAGAAAATGATTGCTTATTGGTAGCATATAAATGCAAAGTCAGGAATGATGATCGTGATGCCAACCAACCAGATTGTCCACACAGGTGGCTGAGACAGCAACTCCTTTGCTTTCTGATGGTTCAATGTACACAAACTGTTTCATGCACAAAATTATTTAAAATATTGTATAAAAATTACCTTCAGGCTATGTGTATAATGTGTATATGAAACACATTTTGTGTTTAGACTTGGGTCCCATTCCCAAGATATCTCATTATGTATATGCAAATACTCCTTTATCTGAAAAAAAAAATCCAAAATCTGAAAACACTTTCATCCTAAGCATTTGAGATAAGGGATACTTAACCTGCATTATTAAAAAGTACTTAGCTAAAAATGATGATAAGGTATAGTGTTCTACAGTGCTTTGTAGCTTAGTTCACCTAACGTATGTGTTCTGCTCATCATTTATTTATGAAAAACTTATCATGGAACACAAAGAAACTCTGCTAAGTAAGTACAATCTAACACTTCTAACAAAATATCAAAAAGCTCATAATCTCTAAATTTATTTGTTCAACTGAGGTTTTACTCAGGCCCTTATTATTCAAATATGCTATCCATTATAAATTATTTATTGAATAAAATAAGTAAATTGTTTTTCTTTATTGGTAGCAATGTCACTTACATTAAGAAGACACAATACTAGGCATTTTTCTAAATGGAAAGCCTTTTACTAGAGAGTAAGAATTTTTCCCTTACCTGAATGTAACATGTAAGGACTCCTGTTGCATAAATGGGGACTGTAGCTTTAGTGAGGACCCCATTTCCTGCTGAGGAATCTAAAATTATTAAAATAATTTAAAAAAACATAAGTATATTTTAAGTGTAAAGAAAAAAATCATAATGCGATTATATTTAAAATTACAACTGTTTACTAGGTTACAAGTAAGTATTATCATTACTTTGGAAAACATATGTTTATTGGTGGTTGTAAAATACAACTTAGTGTTTCCTGAAGAGCCACTAGCATAAACATTTCTGATAAATGGCAAAGAATTTTAGTAACCCAAATGAGATGGTATACTCTTGATTTCCATAATTGGAAATCAGAACTTTCTTCTTGAAAGTCTTCTAAGCGTCCCTATAGGCAGGTTGTCCAAAATTTTTATGCTTTCAATTTGCAGTTTACTAAAATGTAAACGCACTCACCTAAAAGCACATAGATATACGTTATTTGATCTATTTCTAGATATGAGGTAGTTTTCAGTACTAGCCTGATTTCCTGAGCCCCTCCTGCATCCTCAGTAGGGTTTTCAGCCAGACAGAGCCCTGATTATTTTCATGGAGGGGGAAGGAATCATGCTAAGTAAAGCAGAGAAAAAGGGGAAAGTATGCAACCATAGTTCTGTGCCCTGTAACTGCTTTGTAAGAGATTTTCTTATACACCCTCTGTGGACAATTTCAAAAGAAAAGTTGTGAGAGGACAATTATTATTCACAGCACCAACAGCTTTTATTTACTGATCATGAGGCACTGTTTTAAGTGCTTTAGTTTGCTGTTATATTCCCAAGAATAGTTTTTTACTATACTTATTTTTTATATGGCTTTAAATTATTTTCTGAGGGTACTACATAAAGAAATTGAGTTGAAAAGATTTATTTAACTAACTGCCCTGAAGAAATTTTGCAAAAAAGACAGTTCCATTTTCACATTAATTAGTATTTGAGGTTTGTTTATTCTCTTGGTGAGAGTACCTTTTTTGGGGAGGGAGTGTGGATGTTAATGTTAGAACATAAGCTTAAAGTATATTCATAGATATGGACTATATATACAGGGGTTAATAATCACTTCCTATTTATTTCAACAGCTAAACATTCATGGCTAACTAATAATTCCAAAAGCTGTCAGTTTTTAAAATATTTACCTTTTTTCTTCACTAATTTATCACAAGAATTAATAATAAACATATATTACCAACAATTTAGGCATTACAAAATCAATCCTTTAAAAAGACATTAAAAATAAACATTGGGAGTTATTTGTCCACCGCCCCCACACCCCAAATCTCTTCAATGTCTTCAGGCTTAAAAGAATTAATTTATTCATTTTCCGACTACTTCTGAGGACTGCCAAAAATGGTGTTTTCTAGACCATTCAACTCAAACCACTAAGGTGTGTGTGTATACATATATATATATATATATATATATATATGTATACACACACACACACACATACATATATACCTAGACTATATATATATTCTATATATATACAGATATATATTCAAAATCAACCAAATTAAAAATGGGGGTGGGGGTGCTACACATGTTCCACAGTTTATTCCTAGAAACTAGAAAAATACATAGGGACACAAGATCCATACATAAACAAGTCCTTAGGCCAACGGTACCATAACTAGACTCGTTAAAGTAGATGAGTGAAAACTATCAATGAAGTAGCTGGAGCTACCCATTCAAGTCTGTAGTTTCTCTCATGTTTCATTTTGAAAACATATATGCTTATATACCGTTCTTTTCCACTATGTTTAATTTTTAAAAGTATTATAGAACTAATTACGAATTACATGCAGCTTATTTTATAATTGTCAGTCTCTTGAATATACTACTTCAGACCTCTAAAGGTTGAGTACCCAGGTTGTAAAGCTCAGCCTTATATCAATTTGGTTACAATGAAGGTATATATTTACAATCAGATTGACAGGGATTAATCTCACTGCCACTAATGGGAAGGATACTAGATGTGACACAGTTATAAAACCAAGAACTCCATAATATAAATTTTCCTTTTCAATTGTAGTTGCTAGTTCCTTTATACAATTTACATATATGGAGAATATAGTATTTTTCCTGCATAAAGAAATGCAATTGTTTTTAAAAGTAATAATGAACAAACTCACCAATGTTTTCTTCAGATAGTCTTAAAATCTCCTGGAACTGAGGTTTTACCTAAGCAACCCAAAGAGAAGATTCAAAAAGTCTCAGGTTCAATGGGCAAATTGATTAAATGAAATGTTTACTACTGTTACTACTACTATTTATTTATTTATTTAGCTTTATAGATGACTAAGTTAAGTGGTCAGAAATGTAATAATTCTTAATCATGAGGCTTAGGATAGAAGAGTCAAATTAATGAAAATAAAAACTTTAAGGATAAATTTTTGAAAAAATCAACTCAAGTCAACAAGTGAATGGCCTCTGGTTTCTTTTATTAAATTAAAATAATTTCCAATATGATTTTAAGTGGTTGAAATTACTGCCTTCTAAAACTGAACTTGGTTATAGAAGGATTATTTAGGTAGATATTACATGGTTAGAATTATAGAAAAAAGCATTTGCCTGTATTTTGAAAAAACAAAAAGGAAATTCCAGTCACTTCAGGTGTTTAGTAAGTAACATATTCATCCTGTGATATTTATGTTCATCTTTTATTACAACTTTTCAAATTGAAATATGAAATACATAATTTAACTTTAATATGTTAAGTTAGAACAGAGGTTTGTTTAAATTTTTTATTATTAAAGTTATCACAGATTTCAGGCCACTGAAGACAACCACTTACTGTTAAGTACATAAGTAGATTCCTACTTGCTTTTCTAAAAAAAAAAATAGCTACTTGTTTTGGAGATATCAAACAATTTTTGCCAATATTGATAACAGGAAAATCAAATTATATTTGTTTAACAACTGAATGCTAGTGAAAAATACAAAATAATTTTAATTTTGTTTTTCCTACAATAACATCAAGGTCTGGTTTTTGCCCTCCTCTCTGTAGGTGAGGCACATTAATTTATATATTTAGCTTAAACTGAGAGAAAGGCCAATGTTAAAAGGTTCATGTACTGAATCGCGCTTAGAGAATTAAAAGACACTGAAGCAAATTCTTCATTTCACACATGAAAAGACTAAGCCCACATAATTTAACTTAAATAGTAAAGATCATAAACATTAGTCAACAGATAATAGGACCATAACCCAAGCCTTCTGAATTTTGTCCAGTTCCTTATAGCATACTATTTACTTTAAATGTTTCAACTATAGATTTAATAGTAAAGAGCTACACTAAATTAAATTTAATAATTAAAATGCTTACCTTTTAAATGTGTTTATTAACATTTGATTATAGAAACTACACCTTTTTATGCTTTTATTAGCTCTCTAAAGTACTTGCTTAACAAAATGTTACAAAGACAAATGGATTAATAGGATTAATGAATATATTAGGATCTAATGACATTCCAATGTTAATATTTGAAACTACAAAATAACCTGGATAGGCAAATGTGACAAATGATACTTTTGGTAATGACTGAAACATGTAGAATTTATCTCCAGTGTCCATGCTATTCTAAGAGGTGGCATCTTCGCAGCAAGTTTTATATATAAGTTGCTGTGGTTCCATAATCTCTTGAGGTTTTTACCAAAGTGTGCTGAGCAAACAGCTGCTTCCTGAACCTGTGATAGACAGTAAGTACCAGCAGCACATTCAAAGGATTGTGGTTGAGTTCCCTAGCTGACACTTCCTATATTGAAAATCTTTGAGGATATCTACAATGAGTAAAGCTTATATCCAAGTCTGGATATGAACTAAGCTTAGGCTAAATCATCTTCGAAAATCAGTAAAGATAAGAATATTACCAACTAGAACTTTTTTTTACTATCATAGTATTCTAGGATATTAAAGAAGCGAATTAGATAAAAGAATGGTTCATGCTTTTATTTACCCTGTTACAGTGTTAACACATTACATTTCTATGTCTTTTTCATATAAGAAAACATGGAATACAAGTTTTTACCTTAGTGTTTGTAAAAATTTTGCCAAATGTCCGGCAAAGGCGCCAGAAAAATCTGGAGAATTCATGGACACAGGCAGTTGAAGTAACATTAATTTTGCCAACTATTTCTATAAGTTGTGGCAACCTGAATATGAAAGGAAAGAAAAATAGGCAGGGGATACATATAAATTACTGTTTCCTTGCCAATTTCTGAAACAATGCAAATCTAATAACCTCTTCTATTTCGTTCTTTGAAAGGAAAGGCATTGTCTGGGACCCTCTGAATAGGTTGTAAGATTACATTATACTGTGTAGACTTAAAAAAGTAAATTTTAACTGTTTGCCAGAAAATACATGAAACCTTAATGGTAGAATTCCGAGTACAGAGTTAATGTGACTCAAATCTATGGATCTGATGCTTCGCACAAGAGCTTGGCTTTACATGGCATCATTTTAGCCTCAAAAATGAGAAGTCTAGATGTAGTTTAAAATCCATCACCACGATTGGACAAACAAGACGGCAGATAGATCATTTGGATAAAATACAGCAGCATCTTCTTCTCAGATAAATTACATATCCAGTGGTGTGAATCCTCTGTGTCCTAAAGGTGTTTACCAAAAATGATGCCGAGTTACATTTTAAAAGTTTTGTTATATTTTGTTCTTAGGGCCAAGGCTAAATATAAGAGTTATCATCCATTCAAATTAATATGGAGGTGGTAACTTACAATTGATTGACAACCCACAGTAAACTCTCCCAGCCTGTTGTACCCTCCTGTTCTAGCTGGTAGTCATAAAGTTGTAGCAGCACTGCCAATTGCTCACGACTTCCGATAATAGTGGACACATCTTGAAGAGGCGACATAGGCCGAGGAAACCTAGTCACTACACATAAAAGAAGCAAAATAAATCATACGGAAATTGGCATTTTGGGAACTTAGATATTCTGTTGAAAGGAAAATAAGGTCCTTTCTCCTCATATTTAATTACTTTCTTATTGTAAATTTTAAATATAAAATTGAAATACACTAAGTCATTTTTAGGAAAATCAAGAAATTCTTGTGATATGAGAACAAATCCAACAAATCTCAAAAGATTTTATTCCCACAGTCAGAATGTAAGCTCTATGAGCAGAAATTTTTATCTATTTTATTCATGATTGTGTCCTAAGTGTCTAAAACAATGCCTGACATAAATATTTGTTCATGTTGTGTAATAAATTGGTACTAAAAATATTTGTGTGGGTTACCATTTTTATGAGAAAACAAATCTTCATTCATAACAAATTATAACCCAAATTTTATGTGTGTGTATATATAAATGGACATATAGACATATGGATATACCCTAAATAAGGATATAATAAATCCTTATTTATAATAAATACATTATAACCTAAATGAAGGTATAGTAACATTAACATTTATAGCTACTGTTAAAAGTCAGAAAGTTAAACTAAGTCAACAAGAATGAAAAATAAAGGACAATCACAAGAGAAGGTCACATAAATGTTAGAAGGGAATCCCATAAGTATTAGAAGGATATGTTCAGGATGGTACTGTTCTATCTAATCTCCAGCATATGCTTGGCAATAGATGACATTTAAGAATCATTTGTTAAATAAATGAGAGAATGATAACAAGTATTATGAGTTGAACTGCCCCCCGCCCAAATTTTTATGTTTAAGTCCTAACCTATAGTATCTCAGAATGGGATCTTATTTGGAAATAGGGTTGCTGTAGATGTAGTTAGACAAGATGAAATCATACTGAAGTAGTCGCTTATCCAACACAACTGATGTCCTTATAAAAAGGGAAAATCTGGACACAGAAACAAGCACACAGAAAGTGTGCCACGTGAAGATAAAGGCAAAGTTTGGGGTGATGCATCTAAAAGCCAAGAAACACTAAAGATTGCCAGCAAACCACCAGAAGCCAGGGGAGAGCCCACAACAGCCTTTACCTCTCAGTTTTCCTAAGGAGCCTACCCTGCCAACACCTTGATCTCAGACTTCCAAAATTCAGAAGTGTGAGATAACAAATTTCTGTTGTTTAAGCCACTCAGTTGGTGGTCCTTTGTTAAGGCAGCCATAGTAAACGAATACAGAAAGCTAAAAAGAAAAAGGGAATTAGAAAGACAGGAAAATCCCTAGGCAGATGAAATGCCTAAATGAGTAAGAGTAAAGGGGTAGAACCTGAAGTGGCCAGCTGGGAGAGCTTTATGAAGTCTTATCTAAAGTCTGAATTTTCATTCTCCTCAATTTAAAAACGTTAAATTAACTCCACACCATTCATTCTCAATTTTCCAAATAAAACTGACATCCAAATAGTATACACTATTTTTATCATGTGGCTTCAAGTATCTTTGGACACACTGCATCATACTCCAAATATTATAGGTAGCCTACAGTTTACATGAAAAATGAAATTCAAAAAGATTAAGTGTCTGTTGATGTTCTCAATGTTACAATTCTTTGTCCATTAGACACCAGTAAGAGACATGGATAATTTCACAACTCTGAAAAGGCTGCAAAGGTGCCTGATACATAGCAATAGCTTGTCTATAGCCATTTGTCCTGGACGTTAAGGTGCAACAGGAACAGGGTTATCAATTGCCTGCCAAGTTTCAAAGGTCATTTACTAGCTACTCGGAGAGTAAGATAAGAAAATACTGGCCTCTCTTGTCAATTTTATGTACTTCTGAAAGTAAGTCACATTTCTTCTTTGGAAAAACACAAATTCTGCCACAGATGCTTTTATATTTCTTTCTATCAAGGACATAGTAGAAAAAAGTAATTATATTTACCTTCCTCTATTAAAAATAAGATTAAAAAGTTGGGGAAGAAAATATAAAGAAAGCAGAAATGACAAGCTTCATATACGGGCACTAGTAACTATTAAAAGAATCTTTTGTTGACTCAGATCTATTAATGGAAGGAAATATTTATTTCAGCCTCCCCAGAAAGGCTATAAAAAGGCTATAGATTAAGAGCAACAAGAAAGTTTAAGTATTATAAAATAAGACAATGCGGCTTATCCATAAAAGATGAAGCCATATTGTTTACCATACGTATAATCTTATGACCATGAGATTCTACACACATAATACATTTTAATAATTATGCTGTCATATAAAGTGATTTTTAGACTTTTAATAAAAAACAATTCTTTGGGAAGCTAGGCTGCTAATATTCTACATTTTTCTTCCAGAATTTAAGTTCAGTACCTTCTATCTGTGGCACTTCACCATGAAGCTTGGCTTTGCTGGAGAAAGGTGCATTCTGTAGCACTAATGCAAAGAGAGATGGGATCAAGGACTGCAAGGCAGAAAGATACATGTGGAGTTTGTGTTCATCCAGTCCATGTTCTCCTTCCTGAAACATAAGGAGGTGGAAGCTAATTTTAGTCTTTTGAAGTTACATTACTAATTGGATTTATGCATGATGTTCTTCCTTACTGTGGCAAATCAAAGATTTAAGGACCTTTATGTTGGACTCAAACAAGCAGTAAGGCACTCTAGAGTGGTAGAATCTTTTACATGGAAAACTATAGGGTAAACATCAGTCATTTCCATTTGTAGGGAATAGTTTTTATAATTTTACTTTTTCATTAGAGAAGGTCTTATCTTTTGAAATTTTATAAGACAGGGTAAAGAAATTAAAGTAAGGGACAGGAATCACTTTATCTTTTTTCTTGTTAGAATTGATACATAAATAATTGTACATATTACGGGGTACCATGAGATATTTTGATACAAGCATACGATGTGTAATGATCGAATCAAGGTATTGAGATATGCATCACCTCGAACATGTATCATTTCTTTGTGTTAGGAACATTCCAAATTTTCTCTTCTAGCTATTTTTCAAATATATAACACATTATTGTTAACTATGGTCACCCTACTGTGCTATCAAACACTAGAATGTATTTCTTCTATCTAACTGTATTTTTCTGTTCATTACTCCCCCAGACCCCGGTTTCTGGTCCATTTCACTCTTTACCTCCTTGAGATCAACTGTTTTAGCTCCCACATGTGAGTGAGAACATTCAATATTTGTCTTTCTGTGCCTGGTTAATTTCACTTAACATAATGTCCTCTAGGCTACCTGCTGCAGCAAATGACAGGATAGCATTCTTTTTTTAATGGCTGAATAATATTCCATTGTTTATATATACCATATTTTCTTTATCTATTCATCTACTGATGGACACTTAGGTTGATTCTATATCCTGACTATTATGAATAGTGCTGTAAGAAATATGTGAGTGCTTGAAACTCAACATGTAAGTCCTTGAAAGTATATATCTTTTCAATATACTGACTTCCTTTCTTTTAGATATATACCCAGTGGTGGGATTGGTGGATTACAGGTATTTCTGTTTTTAGTTTTGTGAGGAACTTCCACACTGTTTTCCATAGTGGCTGTACTAATTTACATTCCTACCAACAGTATATGAAGGTTCCCCTTTCTCCACACCTTGACCACCATCTGTTTTTTTTTTTGTTTTTTTTGTTTTTGTCTTTTTAATAATAGTCATTTCAACTGGGGTGACATGATACTTCATTTTGGTTTAGATTTGCATTTACCTGATGATTAGTGATGTTAAACACTTCTTCATATACCTTTTGGGCCATATATCTTCTTTTGAGAAGTGTTTATTCAGATCATTTGCCCATTCCTTAATTGGATTTTTTTTTTTTTTTTTTTTTTTTTTTTTTTTTTTTGCTGTTGAGTTGTTTGAGTCCTTTCATATTTTGGTTATTAATCCCTTGTTGGATGGAGAGTTTGCAAATATTTTCTCCCATTCTGTAGGCTGTTTGTTCACTCTGCTGATTCCTTTGCTGCACGGAAGCTTTTTACTTTAATATAATCCCATTTGTCTATTTTTGCTTTGTTGCCTATGCTTTTGAGATCTTTCTTCAAAAATCTTTGCTCAGACCAATGTCCTGAAACAATGTTTTCTTTTAGTAGTTTCATGTCTTACATTTAAGTCTTTAATCCATTTTCAGTTGACTTACTGAAGAAACTGTCCTTTCCTCAATATATGTTCTTGGTGCCTTTGTCAAAAATGAGCTGGCTATAAATGTGTGAATTTATTTCTGGGTTCTCTACTCTATTACACTGGTCAATATGTCTGTTTTATGCCAATACCGAGATGTTTGGTTACTACTGCTTTGAAGTATATTTTGAAGTCAGATAGTGCACTTTTTTCAGATTTGTTCTTTTTGCTCAGGCTTGCTTTGGTTATTCAGGGTCTTTTGTGGTTCCACATGAATTTTCAGATTGCTTTTTCTATATCTTAAAGAATGTCCTCCATATTTTGATAGGGATTGCAATGAATCTGTAGATCACTTTGGGTAGTATACACATTTTTAACAATATTAATTCTTCTATGAACAACTAAATATGGATATCTTTTTTTTTTTTAACATTTCCTCTTCAATTTCTTTCATCAGTGTTTTATAGTTTTCATGGCAGAGATCCTTCATCTCTTTGGTTATATATATTCCTAAGCATTTTTTATAAAGCTATTGTAAATGTGATTGCTTTCTTGATTTTTTTCTAGCTTATTCACTGTTGGCAAATAGAAATGCTCAAACGCTAACCCAGCAGCATTTCATGCTATAATACTTCCCCTCTCCTACTTCCTATCTCTTTTTATAGATTTGGCACATAATATGCACTACACAAATAATAATTTCTCTTCTAGTCTCTAAAAGAAACTTTTAGTACAAAAATTAGATCAAGAAGTTTCTATTGTTCCATCAACATTTCTTTAATTCTTGTATGTGGGAAAAATTAAAAGTTCATTTTAAAAATGAGAAATGAACTACTGGAGTGGAATAACCACAGTTAAAGCAATTTTGACACTATGTAAGAAGGCTTTAGAGACTCATTTTCTCTGCATTCTGGAACTAGAGTTGATGCTTTGTGTAAAATATTTAAGTACTCAGAAGGGTCAAGAAAGAGCTGGCTTTCTGAATAATGTAGGAGTTACTTCCATGAAGGTGCATTTCAGTTAACAAATGCACATCATGCCCTTTCTCTTCCTCCAGCTTCAGCAAAGCAAAACTTCCTCAAATCTCTTTCTTGGCTCCAGTCCAACAGCATCTTTAACTGGTAATGTATCAGTATGTTAAGCTAAGGGCACTTTCTGTCTCTGTTCTCTAACATTGTTCCAAGATGGCTTAGGACAGACCTTTTACGTTTCTATAAACTATATAAACAAAAGAAGAACTTACCCTGAGAAGTTTTTCAATCTTGTTCAGTAGTGTAAGTATAAGATGAGACTGTAAATTTCCAAGTTCTGTAGTCCATGCAGCATAAGCTGGTAAAAATACTTGATGTGTAGCACTAACTACTCTTTCTGAGGGATCACCCAAGGCTGACAGCAACAATTCAAAACCCTGTCAATGAGAAAAAGGCAAATGTAGATTTTTAAAGGGATAAACTTAAAATAAAACACTTAATAAAAAGTAATAAAAATTTCAATAAATTAAGAACATATTTTTAAGCAAGAAAGAAGGCCATCCATAATCCTAGCCTTGCCATGTATCCACTGATGAGCAAACCAAAGAGAGGGAGTGGTAAACATAGAATACCTCTTGCCAATTTCCTGCCAGAAAGCTGTGGCAGATACTATAACTGAAGTGTAGCATTCTCTCCTCTGAGCTGCAAAATTGAAACCAGGCAGCCATCCCCAGATGACTAAAGTTGACACACCTGCCATCCTTATGATACATTATAAAGTATCTAAATCAGAGATTTGGAATATTACAATACTTGGAATTTTATAATGGAGTAAAATCAGTTCATTCTGAAAAACATACCTGATGATATTTGTCTGGATCATCAATGTATCCCATAATGATACCAAGGCTTTTGATAACAGCTTCTCTTACCAAATCTGCCTTGTCTTCCATTAACATTTGTTGCAACATTGAAAGAACCAAGGAGCTACGGATTTCTTTCTGAAAATAAACATGTTTTTACTATTTATTTACACCTAAGCACAGAAGTATAGAAAATAATATGACAAACATCAGTGCGGTCAAAATCTAGATTAAACAGGTATTAACATTTTTATTAAAAATGCTGACTAACTGCTGATGTACAGAGATTTTGCTTCAGACCTTTGTTTTTTGAAGACATAAAACATTACAGATACAGCAAAAATATCACTCACGCCCAAATCCCTTCCTCTCTAGAGGCAATAACATCTACTTTGAATTTGGTATTTATTAATCATCTCTCAGCATGTTTTTTATATCTTTACTAAATATGTAAAAATCTCTCAAATCCTTGCAGTTCACACTAGGAGGCACTTTCAACAAATCAACAAAGTCTACTACAAACTCTACTACAAATGGACAATGACTCTCGTGTCACTATTTGTTTCACTCAGAGAAGAGCACTGAGAGTTTTAACAGGAGGAACTACAAAAACCTCTCTGGCAATTAGAAAATTTGTCTGGGATATGGTGAGGAAACATAAAATCCTGGCATTCCTATTTCTTTGAAGAAGTGGGAAAAAAAGGATAATAAAATACAAGAGTGAACTTTAAAAGTACTTAAAAATTGCATTGCTCTTTTTTATGCTAATAGTTAATATAATGTACACCCACTGCTGTGCCTTGATTTCACACAGAATATTTTCCAGTTATGATAAAGAGTGTTTTAGTTTAATGGCTGAGGTTAGGATAAAGAGCTACCAATATACAAATTCATGCTCCTCCTATCCTACTTGTACTAATATTGCAATTTAATCAATTTATAAAATTCTTAAAACATAAACTTGTTTAGGTCCTTTTTACATATATAACTAGGATAAAATAAAAATAAAGGCAGAGGACATGGCTATTTGCATAAATTTACAGCATGGTTTGGTATGTAGAGCAAGGCTCGAGAGACATTTTTAAAAAGTCTGGTTTTCACTTTTTAGAAACAAAAATACATGTAATTTTAGCATATCTTAAAACACATTTAGGTTGGTGAATATATAACATCTTTTGGTACAGCCTCATTTATTTACTTTTTAGGCTAAAAATTGCCCTAAAATATCTTAAACTATTTAAAGGGACTTGTTGGTTGGTATCCACACAAGGCAATATGACAGAGGAAAATAAGCTTCAAGTGGGCATTTGCTTTATACTGATTTAGGCAAGGGTCAACTGTGGCAATCAGTTTTAGTATGCCACAGGGACCCCACCAGAGCATTGGTCAGGAGGCATTACTCTATTTAAGTCATGAACACACTGAGAAACTGCCAATGTAGAGACATTTTGCTGCTATCAGTGACAATGGGGTATGCAGAAGGCAAACATAGATCCGCTGAGGAAACATTGTATCTATTATTAATACTGCTTAGTATTCTAGGAGCAGAGTAGAACAGCCTATTTATCCTTTGAGAGCAAGGGATGCTCATCTGTCTTGGAACAATAAATAATAAGATGCTCAAACCCATTTGCATCAATCTGTATGATTTATCACAATAATAAGGCATTTTCTTCCACTAGAAAAACATTAAAAAAATTTCACCGTGCCTAGTTCCTGGTGAAGGTATGGGAAAATAAAAACTCCAAGGTACTGTTAGTAGGAGTATAAATCCACTGGCAATGAATGCTGTCTACTTGGTTTCCTTGAAGTGACATTCTCACTCCATCCAATTTCATGAAAATGTCTGCCACATACCCAAGTCTGAAAAACCAGTTTGACTGTAAGTGTTTCTGTGAAGTAAAATTGGTGTCCCATTAAAAAAAAAGCAGCTAGTTGAGCTCATAACTCAAACAACTGCCTAAGTGCTTTTCCTGCAAATGGCTATAATTTTTCAGTATGCAGCAAAGGGTTTTTATATGAGTACTTTCTATTTTGTCTCACAGAATATTAAAAAGATGCATGCTTCACAGGTCAAAATTTAGTAAAATTAATAATTTTACTGATTCAGCAAGCTCCTTTTTAGGTGAAATTGGCTTTTTCTGCAAAAGCATGGCAGTAAAGAATACAATCATTATTATAATAGTACATTTGGGTGCCACTGCCCTGATTAGTGCTAATGCAGCAGCATTTTTGCCCATCCCTGCTTTTGCACCAACAATACAAATTTCAACACAGTGAAAGAGACAAAAAGTGTCTTATTATTATGAAAACAGTTTTCTCCTCATGGACCTTTTTGGAAGGATCTCAAGGAAACCCCCAGGGTCCTCAGACCACACTATGAGAACTGCTGATATAGTTTAATATATTTATACTCATCCAAAATCAGTGGTAATGTACCTATGTGTCTGCAATGCCATACTGTACTAATGTGAGTCTCTTCTTTTTTGGGTCATCTCTTTTCTTTATTAAGACAGCATGTCTAGGAGACATTTGGATTAAAATCTATAAGACACTCAAAAAAAGGTTTTTCTATTATTGGAAAAATAGTTTAAAGAAAAAAAAAAGACAATCTTACAGGAAGGTAAGGTGCCAGTGCTCCACAGGATTCTGCCACAAGCAGTCGTCTTTCTGGGTATTTGTGATTAATCTAGAGCAAAAAAAATAAATCAATCAAGTATAAACAGCATACCCTCCCTTCCTTCAAAAGAGAATTACATTTCACCACAAATCCTGTTAAGAATGCAATAAAGCTTCTTCCTTTTCCACTTCTGGGAATCCCTGTTTGACTATACCTGGATCAGGAATGAGGGAGTGAGGGAGAACCTAAATATGAGGTTACAGGGGTCATCTGTTAAAGAAAAAAGGGAAAACCAAGATGAAAATTTGGCAAGGTATCTAGAGATTATGGGCTTGCCTAAGACTAGGCCTTCCTTAGAGTATCAGGAGAAACCAGGACCTTTCCCTAGCAATAGTAGAATATTTTTAAACTTGGAAAACTCAGCTTCTGGATCTTATAGATACGGTCTATAATATGTGCCAGTCTTCTTTCTTCAACCTAAGGGATGAGGAAGTAAGTTAATCAATGATTTGACCAGAGCCCTTACTAGAAATATGCTTTTATTTTTAAAGTAAGCAGACTTCAATCCATTCCTCTGTTTGCAAATGCAAAATGATGGGGTTTTGCTATTGTGATGACTACACTGAACCATAACCAAAAATAACAAAAAAATGACACATACTGGGTTTTGTTCCCATATGTCTTCTTCATAGAATATAAATCTTTCTTTGACTGGAAAAGAAGTATATTTGTTCTCATATTCCCATATGAAAAGGTGACATAATTCATTAATGTATTGGATGCCTAAAATTAAGAAAAAAAATTATATAATAATCTACTGGGCAACAAACTGGAGGTAGGCGGCTAGATAGATCCCCGATATCCAAGTTTACTCAAGTTACAGAAGAGGTGGCAGTAGAGATGTTTATAACTGACATCTTTGAATTAAATTTAATCCAGATGTAGTTATCTCAAAAGTAGAATGGTTTGAATGTCAATGTATGGCTGTGCATAAACTTTCGTTTGCTTTTCTTTAGCTCAGTAAGTCTCAAAATTGAAATGCAAAAATCAATTGTATGTCTATATATTAGCAATGAACAAACTAAAAATAAAATTAAGAAAAAAGTCTATTTACATTAGCATCCAAAAGAATGAAATACTTAGAAATAAATAAAACAAAAGGGCAAAACGTACACTACTCGGAAAAATACAAATCACTGTTGAGAGAAATTTTAAAAGACCCAGTGCATGGAAAGACATCCTAAATTCATAGAATGAAAGACTTAATATATAAAATTAGGATGGCAATACTCTCTAGATAAATCTATAGATTCAATGCATTGTTTATGAAAATCCCAGCTGGTTTCTTTGCAAAAATTGAAAAATGATCCTAAAATTCATAAGAAAATTCAAGGGACCTAGAACAGTCAAAATAATCTTGAAAGAGGAGAACCGAATTCAAGCAGTTAGGGTTTGTCTTTGGGATAGCAAAAATGTTTAAAAATTGATTGTAGTGAAGCTTGCACAACACTGAAACCATTAAATTGTACACTTGAAAAGAAAAAGACAAAAGAAAATGGAAAAAATATAAAAAATTAAATCTGCACAATTAACTGTATAGAATTGTAAATTGAAAGTTATATGGATATATTGTAGCCAAGTTATTTTGACTCCAAGTGATTAGAACCTCACCCTAAATTAGGATGCACTGTAATTTATAGATGGTATAAGGGATTGTGACAGGTAGTTATTATTATATGTAATGTTTACTTTGTCTATTGAATCTAGGGATTCTACTTTATTTTGGTGGAAAAAATGAATGCCCAAAGAACTTGGGAATAGGACTATAAATGACTAATACTATAGTGATATTCCAGAGACTAATATTTTTCTTAAGAATAAGTGACTGTGCTATTGTAAATAAAGCCATGTAATTTGTCTCCATAAGCAGGAAACACGTCTTTTTAAGGTGGAAAAATAAGGTGCTGAATGATCTAAACATTAAGTCTAGAAAGTCAATGATTCTGAGTTACACAGAGGACTGGAATTTTAAATTCAATGTAAAAGCAAAATCATTGTTAGTAAAATAATGAGTTCAAGTATAAATACAAAAACCTCCCACATCAAAGATTTACACCTTATATATTCGTAATATATACAAGTATACAATATATATTTCTATTTACACACACACACACACACACACACACACACACACACACACACACACACACAATCTTCTTGCTGTTTCTTGAACGCATCAAGTATACTCCCACCTCAGGGCCTTTGTTCTTGTTGCATCTTACTTCATTCAGATTCTTTCCTAAACATCATTGCCTCAGAGATTCTTTCTCTGACCACCCTTCCTAGGAGAGCATTCCCCATCACTCTCTCACCCTTATCCTGCTTTATTTTTCTTCTTCATAATACAAATTACTACAAAATAGCAGACCATTTCTTTGTTTACTCATTTTCCCATTAGGATGTCTTTGTCTTTTGTTCACCACTGTATCCCTAGTGATTACCTCAGTACCTGGCACTGAAATTAGTGTTTCATAAGTACTTGTTGACTGAATGAATAAAGGAAAGCACCCCAGAGCATTCGTAAGTACTAATAAATCACTGTGCTGGGCTACAGAAACATCAGCATAATTTATATCCCACATATTTCTTAAACGCCTTTAAAAAGGAAACTATGTATCTTCTTAAGAAATCAGTCTATAATAGCTAGGTGAAAACTCAATACAGTTATTTACCTGTTCCCAACACTGTGGTAAAAGTTCAGCTTCTACACGTGTTGGTCCAACATGACGCGCAAATGCCACACAACCTGTCAGTATCATTTGCCTGAAAAATAATACAAAAAAAGGCTTGTATTGCATGAGAAAGCACAACTAGGACTAAGGGTTAAAAAAGTCTCATCTCTATAAATTCACACAGAGTACAAGATTTTTATACAATCAAATTAGACTTTTTATTTATTTATTTATTTTTGAGATAGAGTCTGGCTGTCTCCCAGGCTGGAGTGCAGTGGCATGATCTTGGCTTACTGCAACCTCCACCTCCCAGGCTCAAGCAGCCCTCCCACCTCACCCTCTCGAGTAGCTGGGACTATAAGTGTTCACCACCATGCCCAGATAGTTTCTGTGTTTTTTTGTAGAGACGGCATTTCACCATGTTGCACAGTCTGGTTTTGAAAAATTAGACCTTTTGGCCCGGTGCAGTAGCTCACGCCTGTAATCCCAGCACTTTGGGATTACATGAGGTCAGGAGATAGAGACTGCCCTGGCCAACATGGTGAAACCCTGTCTCTACTAAAAAAAAAAAAAAAAAAAAAAAAAATTAGCCGGGCGTGGTGGCATCCGACTGTAGTCCCAGCTACTCACGAGGCTGAGGCAGGGGAATCACTTGAACCTGGGAAGCGGAGGTTGCGGTGAGCCTAGATCGCGCCACTGCACCCCAGCCTGGCAACAGAGTGAGACTCCGTCTCAAGAAAAAAAAGAAAAAAAGAAAAAATTATACCTTGCTAACAATGGCCTAAGCTGCCACCAGGAACCTAAGTTCTTTAAGATTAGCCACTCCAGCAGTGACAACACCATCTGTGACAGATGTTGTGAAGGGATTTCTGTATAGGTATGAGGCTGAATCTCATAACCTTCCAAATTACCTTCCCACACATACATTCTGAGATTATATATGCCCAATGCTTCAGTTTCTACACAACTTCACTTTCTAGACACTAAAACAACCAGTGATTATTCTCCTAGTGTTTCTATAATTAAAAACTACAGTATCATATTAATAAAGTGGTATTTTAAGAATCAGATTTTTTGGTATTATACCTAAGATAACTATGGTAGGTAGTTTCTGACATGACTCTCAATGATCGCATCTCCTTGAGTGCAGACTGGACCTAGTGACTTGGGTCTAATGAATAGAATATGACCAAAGTGGTAAGAGGTCAATTTTGAGATTAGGTTCCAAAAGTCTGTGATGTCCATCTTGTTGGACTCTACTGCCTTCTCAGCAGGCATGCTTAGATAAACCAAGCTGCCATGTTGGAGAGACCCACACGGGAAGGAATTAAAGGTGGCTTCTGGCCACCAGTCAGTGAGGAGATGAAGCCCTCAGACTAACAATCCTTGAGGAACTGATTCTTGACAATGACCAACTGTGTGATTAAGATTAAAAGCAAACCCTTCTCCAGCTAAATCCCTTCTCCAGCTGAGATGACTATAGCCCCAGCCGACCTTTGTCTACAGCTTTGTAAGAGACCCTGAAGCAGAGGACCCAGATTCCTGACCCACAAAAACTGTAAGATAAAAGATGTTTTAAACCACTTTCTTCTGTGGTACTTTGTTACAAAACAATAGTTAACCAATAACTAATACATTATCTTCATTTGAATTGATAGACTTGTAACTAAAAAAACCATAAAATTCTAAGTAAGACTTTGCACTCTTCAGAATGAAGTTCCATCTAAAATGACTTTAAAATGCAGAATTTTAAGTTCTTCCACTTTGATTGTCTAACACTTTAAAACAGTAAAACCTGATGGGAAAAAAAGTATATTTTTAATAGATGTTTTAAAGTAGCCAACTTCAAGGAAAACCAAAATAGAATGCTTATGTAATTCACATTCACTATAAAATCAGTACTTTACATCTAGGCATTGCTCATTGTTATATCTCAATATATGTCAATTTAAATTAACTGCAAAATGACTTTAAATTTCTATTTGGTTTGGTCAGATTAGTTACTAATTGTTCGCTTAAGTTAAGGAGAATAACAAAGCTCTTTGGAAACACTGGGGGAAACGGTGAGCCAATGTGTCTTCACTGTACATTGCAAGCAGCTTCTAATTTACCACAATCCTTGTAGTTTTTATCTATCTGATTCCCCTTTATATCATTACCCTCTGTTTCTACTTCTCAACTTTTCTTTTGCATTCCTATTTCCTTCTACTTTAGGAAGTCAAATAAAGTGAATGAAAGGAAAATGGAAAAAGATATTAGCAAGCACTTCAGCTGCCTGCTCCTAATGAACATTTCCTAATAGCTGATCATTGTTTTTGCCCTCATTAATGTATTAAAATGAGAAGCCATACATGTTTGATAATTGTAATAGCTAAATTTTCTTAAAAAGCGCTTTGAACACTTACAAGAGGTGCACACTTGTATAGAGCTTCACATGAAATGACTATAAATCATAAGTCACCATCACTATACTAAAGACTACAAACTTTAATAGGAAAAAACGTTAGGCCCCTTGAAATAAACTTCTTAGAAGAGTTAATATTGAAAATTTTAGAAAATATGACAGCTTTGAAATACAGTCCAAAACAGAAAAGATTAGAAGGCCCACAGATTATCAACAACACTGGAAATAGGCTACTATGATAGTAAAAATAAATGTTGTTCCTACTTGTGGAAAATCACAGTACAAGGATTGTTTCATTAGTAAATGATACAGGTAGACATATGGTACCAATTATGGTTGCTAGAAAAGAATTGGTGAAAGCATCATTATTGAGCATAAAATTAAGCTTTTCTTGGGATACGATCAAAGCAGCCTGAGATTCATTAAGAAAAATAACCGATTATATCAAATATATTTTGCTAACCTAAAGTTTTTGCTTTTTTCATGTTATTTATATTATATAACACATAGCTAATAATGAATATATTAGTCTATTTTAGTAAATTTATATTTGTGTAAGGTGAAAGTAGATCACTTTCACCTTACAGAAAAAAAAAAGCGTGGACTTGAGTGTTGATCCCTGATGCACCTTGACCTGAAGTAAGGCTAGTAAGTACTTTTGGCCACCAGGTGGCAGCTGTTAGCTTTACATGCAAGGTTTATGAAAATAGACTCTAAGACCAGGTTTTTGCCTTGAAAATCTAAAAATGAAAATGTAATAATAACTGTATTTAATTATTAACTAAATTACCAAGATAGGAAATGGTATTTTTAAAGGAAAAAATAAAATACTAATTTTCCTATAATACCACCAAGTTGTCCTTGGGAAATTTTTAGTTTGCAATGAATGGTACTAATACAGTGATTTAATTTCCCTTATTCCTAGTTGACTTGCATGTTAGGGCTGCTGGTATAAATTAACCTTAGCTGGATACTGAAAAGAGCAAGTTTCTCTACTTGGTCAGGTATATTTTGATAATTGCAGAAAAGAAGCTTCAGTAATAGAATTTCAAAGTCTATAGAAGTGTTTGTATTCTCCTAATTGAGGGGTTCTTTGTATTTTAAAATATAAGCTTGATATCTTTCATAGTTCATTCTTATTTATGATTTTCCAACATTCTCACAAGAGGCAAAATTATATCAGTCAGAAAAGCAAGTACTGAAATTACATAAAGCTACAAAATCATTAAGTACAATTCTATTATTTTGCAAAGTATAAGCAAAAATCATTTTTTCATTAAGATAAAAATTATAACATAGGAAAACATTCAACTGCTTTATTTTATCCAACGGGTGCTTAATCCATCTATCCACCCATCCAGGATGCTTTGTTCAAGTCCCTACTTGTACAGCTTCACTTAATATTTAAATGTTTTATGATTTGAGGTAGATAGCTATCATCGTTGCTTGATCAAAACCCATTCAGCTTTCTTCTCATGTGTCACCTTGATCTGTGGCCCTCCTCATCACTCTGAGTAGATGCTCAACTCAGGCATCTTTATTTGTGGGTATTAGACTCAGGACTAGCCAAAATAACATACCGTATCTCTTTAGCCACACAGCAATGGTTTACTGATAACCCAGTGATGCACAAATTCATATATTAAATATTTTATTTTTTTATAAAGCATAAACATTTTTTAATAAAGCATAACCATTAAAAGATCATAATGTATCTAGTTCATCTGTGGGAAAAAGGGGAATGTTTAGGAGAAATCAAGCATGGCATATAAAGGCAAAGCAATATGTGAATTAGAAGTCCAAAGGTAACTAAAACAAATGAGTAATTGGAATAGTAAGAATGAAAATATTGCAGAACATTGTGGGTGAGGCCAGTGTTCCCTCTGCTTATTACAAAAATTTGGGCAACGTTTCCTCTATTAATTAATACATAACTTCAAACTTCAAAGACTTTCATAATTAAAGAGAAACTGGGATTTAACTGTTGAGGGAGTTTACTGGAGCCAACTTTCTGAGGATTATTAACAAATTTGCTCATTTTAAAACAAAATGACTGGAATAAAATGTGTTGCTAAGTTCATCACAATGCCTTTATAAGGAAAAAGTTTAAAGGGTTGCAACAAAGTTTACAGAGGAAACTTTATACATGCATTTTTATAAACATGTATATACAGGAGCTTTATACATGCATTTTTGTGAACTTACATTGAGTGAAGCAGTAATTAATGCCAAAATGCTTTTAAGGCTGTCAATCTGTTGATTAACACTATTCATACCATGTACAAAGGTAATGGCAGCTTTCCAAAACATTTTACAGAAAAGTCAGGGCCTGATATTGCAGGAACATATACATTTACATTTTGTCCATCAGGATGTATTATGAGCTATGGCTGAAGAGTTTCTGGAAATTATTGAAACCACAAAAGTTTGGGCAAACAATCCGTCAATCCTGCAAATGGCCAGTGAATACCGTGCTTTATTGATATGTGAAATTTATCAGCTCGGCACAGTGGCTCATGCTTGTAATCCCAGCACCTTGCAAAGTCCAGGCAGGCAGATCACTTGAATCCAGGAGTTCAAGACCAGCCTGGGCAACAAGACGAAACCCTGTCTCTACAAAAAATACAACCATTAGCCAGGCATGGTGATGCATGCCTGTGGTCCCAGCTACTTGGCTACTTGGGAGGTGGGAGAATCACCTGAGCCTGGGAAGGTGGAGGTTGCAGTGAGCCATGATTGTGCCTCTGCACTTCAGCCTGGGAGACAGAGTGAGACCCTGTCTCAGGAAAAAAAAAAAAAATCGCTTATAATAAACATGGATTCAATTTTCAATAGTCTCAAATCTATTGTCTCAAATCTTTGTCTTCAACATAAATTTGAAAACACTGCATATTTTAATTTTGTTTTCATTCTGCTAGCTCTCCTTATTCCAGACAATCTTTTTCCTCTAAGCCTACATTTATTTTGGCTCCATTCTCCTGTTTATAATAGCCAGGAATTCTTGCCTCTTTTTTAGGCCACTAAATGATGTTTCAAAATGTTTCTTTGGTTCTTGTAATACATCATTTTCTAAGATATGCCTTTATTCTGAATTTAGAGTAACTGTTATTTTCACTGTAAAATGCAATTTTTATGGGGCTCATGTGGATTTTGGTTTCTATAGACTAATCTTTGATAAGAAGAAATTGATCCAGCTCCAGTTCATTTTGAGAGAAAGGGAGGAGCCACAGTTAATGGCTTCACTCCCGGAGATATCTCAGATATATTAAAGAGAGAATAATTTAACGTCGTTCTGCTGAATCCAGGTGTGCTTTTCTCCTTTTCTCAACGCCCAGTTCTCTTGACAATGATGATAATTTATGCTATACAGGATTTGAAGTAGGCTGGAGTTTAATTCAGACAAATATCGTATATAAAAAAACTAACCCTTACTGTGTACTTCTAGGGCTATTTCTGGTCTTTATCTGGCTTTGTTTGTGATAAAAGCACATATTTAAGGATAAAAGATATCATTTGCCCATCTCCCTCTATTTCTTGTTTACTGGGAATAATAATCTCTGAATGGATGAAGAAAGAGAAACACTGACAGCAGACTGAATGAGGACAGAAATAACTGACTGCCTTAGATAAAAATAATGGCTGTCTGACTTAGTGCATTCTACTTACTTGTTAGCCAACTGAAACATACTTTTCTCAAAGTGAAAACTACAAGGGCCTTCCTAATACAGCTTCATTAAATGATATTAGAGTAACAGAAAATTTTCTCAGGCCCTTCAAATGGCTGACTGTTAACTGTGTTTTTCACAAATGTTTAGTGTTTATATCTTAGTTTTTTATACTTTTTAAATGTCTTCAATAGCAAATTCCAATTTGGGAAGGAAATATCAAGAAATGTCAACCTATCACTACCTTAAACCAGAAGTTCTCTCTCTCAACAATCAAGATTGAAAAAAATAAACTCCACTTGCTTTCAGTTGGGAGAATCTCACTGTAAGGTAAACATTAAAAAGTAGCTCAGAATCTAACAGAATAGAATATATATACACATATTTCTAAGAAAAGACGCTTACTGAGATTACATGAATATCAAAAATTATTAGGCAATAAGCCATACGAACAGAATTCTTAAAAAGATAGAAAGTTTTGTGTATAAAAACTGCACCTCAATGTTTTACGATAAATGGTTTCACGCAAAATCTGCATTTTGAGCTTTTATAGGTCTTAGGATTCATAAAAAATATCACTGAGAACATATATAGGCAGATGAAGTTGGGCTTTTTTAAAAAATCTGCCTTACTGAAGGTTAGTTAGGTTTCTATTTGGAGAACATTAGAATGCCTGAGGGGGTCACCAGGTATGTACAATTTGCTGCTATGCTACCTATCTGGAACTTGTTGCACTTGGAGAGCAGAGGAGAAGAGCTGTTTTCTAGTCAACAGATGATTTGGCTAGAATACGTTCACTCCCTCCCCCTTCCACTAGAGGGTTTGTGCATAATCTAATCATCAATTACTAGTAGATGCTTGTCTACTAGAAAGCAGAAAAGTGTATTAATGGCAGATTTTTTCAGACAAAAGTAACTATCTTGCAATTTTCAGAGAAAATTTACATTTTTACAAGAAATTGAATTAGTCCCTCAAAAATACAAGATAATTTAGATAATGGCCTTCAGTACCTATACCTGTGTAGCAACCTTGAGAAACTTAACTTTTTGTTTTTTTTGAGATGGACTTTCACTCTTGTCTCCCAGGCTGGAGTGCAATGGCATGTTCTTGGCTCATTTGCAATCTCTGCCTCTTGGGTTCAAGCAATTCTCCTGCCTCAGCCTCCTGAGTAGCTGGGATTACAGGCGCCCACCACCATGCCCAGCTGATTTTTTCGTATTTTTAGAAGAGATAGGGTTTCACCATGTTGACCAGGCTGGTCACGAATTCCTGACCTCAGATGATCCGCCTGCCTCGGCCTCCCAAAGTCCTGGGATTACAGGCATGAGCCATGGCGCCTGGCCGAAACTTAACATTTTGAGAAGGTATAGAATTCCTTTTCAAAGATTTAAACAATGAGACTTGTCAGTAATTATAGCAGGTGATAAGTAATCAGATCTTAGTAGGATTTATACATATTTTAGAAAGCTATTTTTGTTTTAGGTTTTATTTATTATGCGTAAGCTAAATTTCTTAGAGTGATTTCCCTATTATCTGTTTCTTTGTTGCAGTAAATTCCAGGTCCCTTTAAAAAGAGAAGGTGAGGAGGAAAGGGAACCTGATGATGACATTATAGTTTGAAATGCATTTTCATAGGTTTTGAAACCATGAAGGAGTGAATCCATGATGGGGGAATGCTCCAGCGCTGCTAAAATAGATACTGGAAGGAAAGAAGGCATTTTAGATTCAAATGCTAATCCTGATGCCTAATTAGTTAAAATCAGTAAGTCACATTGTATTTCTTTTTCACATATGTAATCATACCCACCTTTGCTCATCATCTGGCCTCTTGATCAAATTGAAAAGTATGTGGAGAAGCTGATCTCGCTCTTTAGGCTCAGGATGTAGACATGCTGTACACAATATGAGGGGGATCAACTCCTAAAGAAATACGAGGGTGGAAAAATTCAAATAAAAACACATTGCAGAATATTCTTTTTTCCTCCACAATATTCTTAAATGGACATTTAAAGTGAAATAAACCTCGGTAAACAAAAGGGTAAATTTTAATTTTGTAAGGTTGGTAATTCAAGAGATGTTTATACTAAAATGTTTATGTGTTGGTTGTGGAGGAAATGTAAATCACAATGTAACAAAAGTTGCTTAAGATTCAACTAGCCTTGGTTTTTAATCTAGTACTTCCCAAGGGCCCACTAGCTTTTACACTAAATAACATTCCATCATGTGACATGCTGACACCGTAATTTTAATTCTAAAAGTGTTTTTAAACAAAAGTTGCAGAAGTCCACTATAATTTAAAACTTAAAAAGATAATAAAAAATAAAGACCACTTTTCCCACTTCTTTAAGGACAATATAATGTCCTTATGATTAGATCTAATAATTTTGTACCCTTAGCACTTGACCCAGTGCCTAACTAAAAAGACCATTTTCATAGATGTTGAATTGTCTCAGTATCAGTAGAAATATTTGATGTTGAAATACAAAATTTTAACAATATTTTGTTTTCTTCACATTCAATATGCAGAGGTAAATTCAGCATTTTGTAGGAAAGTAAGAGCTAAAAGTTTATTTCTAAGAGACACTTGAAATTAATTACATTGTTTTACATTTTAATTAAGATGAAATTCTTAACACTAAAGTACATTCAAAATACATTAATGTTTTTCATTTGAGTGGATTTTCAAATCCAAGAAGAATAATGGTCCAAAAGTAATAAAATATTTTTGCGAGAAATCCTCTAAGTTATAAAAACATTATTTTGTAAATATAGTAAAGAAATCACTATGATGTAATTAAGAAGGGAAGAATGACTACACCCATTTCTTTCCCATCTGTCTTGATACTCACCGAAAACTGTTAAGAGATTTAAAATAGAAATTGATCACTATTGTAATAATGCATGATTATTACTGCCTATAATAATATAACCTAACAAAAATAATAATGTAACCTGAAGAAAAGCATGATAAAAAGTCTACACTGTTGAAGTATTTTCACACTTTGAAGATGCTTCCTAAGAAAGAGATGATTTTTCGAAGAGTTGAAACTGAAGCTTAAATGTATGACTAGAAGTCTCTCTCCATTGTTTCTAAAGTCTTTATATATTGCAAATCTTAAATTTGAAGGTACAAAGATATAGGTAAGAGGAGCTAAGAATATATCTGAGAAAAAAAGAATGTGAAACATTTATTCTGCCATTTTCAGTCTTCCTGTTTGGGCATCTCTGTAGGTTTTACCTTAGTGAATAATTGAAAAGGAATAAAAAATGATTAGGAAAAATAATTTTGCACTGGGAATGAGAGACAGAGCATATGTGTAGATCCTATATGTTTTCCCTAGAGGCTTAATATAATGCTTGATGGATTAGTCCTGATTCTGTAGAAGAAAATAAACAACCTTTTACAAAATAGTAAATATTCTGTCTGGCTGGAAATTTAACAATATTAGGGTAGGAGATCATTAATAGCAAGGACTGTCCTAATCCTTAGTTGATTCCATATGGGCTGCTGAGAGGCAATGATACTAATGAGACGACTAAGACATTGCATCATCAGGGTATACTATTGAGAGTAGAACCTTAAGGATGAAAAGTAGTTATTCTGGAAGCATTAAAAAAGTGAGAAGCTATTCTAATGCCTGAAAACCAAGACAAGCCCTAATAATTTTATTTGTACTTTGTCTTCATGTCAGATCTTGTTTCCTCCTAATCCCCCTTCCTGCTTTCCCATCATCTCTACATGTATACTTCTCATACTATTTTTTCCCATTCTCCTCCTAGTCTATTACTGTTTAAAGTTATGAAATGAAGGTAAGATAGCTGCTATAATTGCTAACACACACACACACACTTAAAATGTAGAGTATAATCTTTAACTTCTTTATCTCAAAAACAAGCATACAAAAACAACTGTGTTGCTCTTTATCCTTTACGCCTTATATTTTACTTTCTTTTGCTTTTTTATCATGAGGCTTAGTGATCCTTAATCAAGGAGGAAGTTTATGTCATACATTAATATGGACAATATTTTAACTGAAATATGGCTACAGATGTGCCAAACTGAGAACTCTGGCCCGGGAGCTGAAAGAGTTCTTACCTTAGTTTACCACTTAGTACCAAGGAAACTAAAGAAAAGCACAAACTTCTCTTTCAGTTTCTTCAAGTGAAACACGTAGGAATTAAGATTAATGCACAAATGGAAAACACTTCACATACATTCTGCAATTTATCTATTGCTGCTAATTTTTCCTTCTGAAAGCAAAGATGGCCTAAAAAAGCCTTTTCAACACAGCAGTTGCTATGAATCAATTCAAACTGACATACTAGAAGGAAAGTATTTGTGAGTCCTTGTCTCCTTGAACCCTAAATTTCTGTGAATTTAGGACTTTGAAAAAAATATTTTTCACTTTTCTTAATCACAGTAATAATTGATATTGCCATCAGCTTTTATTTCTTGCTGGCAAATTAACAACATATGGGAAGTCACTGCCAATAATTTTTGGTTGCTATTCCACGCCAAGGAGAGTGGTCCACCTTGGCATATTATGGCTACGGCAGTTACAACTCAGAGTTTAAAGGATGCCGGATGGCTTCTTCCTCTTACAGCAACACAGAGCTGAGAAGAGGTCCAGTAAGTGAGGAAGAAAAATGCAGAAAGAGTGGTCTGTTTCTGACAGAGCCAGCAAGGAACACGATTAGGATAATTGCTAGATTGAGACTGCCCCCAAATATGCTAATTTCTCAATTATCCATTTATTTATAACTTCTATTTGTATTGCTATTACAATAAAAAATAGATTCTGTAAGTATATGTCTGTTGTGTTATTTATTCACATTTATTGTGAATTCATTTTTCAAGCCTCTGAAACACTAATAAATCCACACCAGAATTTACTAAGTCTGTATTTACCATTTTCAGACTATTCATAAGTTAATAGACTTGAATCAATATTCTCCCTTTGGCATCATCTCTCACACTGAAAAAGTATAGTCTTAAAACTTTCCTTATAATTCTGAATACAGCATTTAAAAAATGGTGATTAAATTTCCATCAGAAGACAAGGTGTTCTAAAAATATGTTTGAAAGACTAAATGTAAATGAGAATAATAGAGCAATAAAAAAATCCTTAGGCATATTAGATTTAACATCTCATGTAATATTAAAATAATAACTATGGTAAGAAAATAACTATGGCTTGGGTAATATTAGATTCAAGAGATATTTTTTTTGCTTCACATAATAAAACTTACGTGTTCGCATTTCTTTCTTTTTATTAAGAGACTGGGTGTTGTTATATTGCCCAGGCTTGAAGGCAATTGGCTATTTACAGGCATGATCATAGCACACTACTGCCCCAAACTCCTGGGCTCAAGAGATCTGTTGTGGTCAGTGACTATCTGGGGCTGGTGTTGCTCTGAGTGGTAAAAGTAATTTGCCAAGACAGTTGTGGGGAAAGAAAGGCAGATTTATTAGACAAAGTAGGAAAATACATTGCAAGAAAGCAAAGGGCAGGTCAGCAAGAGAGGAGCTAACTGCAAGGAGACAAAGAGTTGCTGGTGCTCATGCTATGTGCTGAAGAGGGCTTTGTGCAGTACTGATAAAGCTAAGGTTGCAGTGAGCTAACTTGCATTTTTCTATTAGCTGAGGTGTCTGGTGATAACTTTGCGCAGGAAGATTGTGAGTTATTTGCACAGGAGGGCTATGTGTCCTGGACCATAAAGAAAGGCAGACTTACAGCTTATCCACTTTCTTTTTTTGCTTTCCCTCAGTCTCGCCAGCCCAACTCCCCCTCCTTATTTAGAACTCCACAAGATCCTCCTGCCTCAGCCTCCTGAGTAGCTGGAACTACGTGCCACTGTGCACATCTAATATAGCCATATTTTAAGCAATAGGAAAATATTTTAGAACATGATTTGGCAACCTAGAGAGTACTCAGTAATGTGTATTGAAGTGAAATATTTAACAGAGTGTCTATGATCATTAAAGAGAAAATCAGTATAATAATCCTACTGCAGAATTTCTAGGACTTTTAGAATTCATTAATAGAAGAGGATTAGCATTCGAAACCAGCCTGGGCAAGATGGCGAAACCCTATCTCTACCAAAAATACAAAAATTAGCTGGGCATGGTGGTGTGCACCTGTAGTCGCAGTTGCTTGGGAGGCTGAGGTAGGAGGATCTATTGAGGCCAGAAGGTCAAGGCTGCAGTGAGCTATGATTGTGCCACTGTACTCCAGCCTGGGTGAGACAGTGAGACCCTGTCACCAAAAAAAAAAAAAAAGAAAAAAAAGAAAATGGTTTTCTTTGAGTCAATGGTAATCTTTTGAAATTTAAATTTCAATATTTAATATCCATATTTAAATAAATCAAGATAATTCTTTTGCACAATCCAAAGGAAAGAACATATGCTGAAAACAATTGGGGATGGAGTAGAAACGACTGAAGAAGGAAGGAAAGACAATAAGCAATATAAAAATATCTGTTCCAAAGCAGCTAAGATATCCTTGGCTTATCAGTACTCTACTTGTCAAGATTATATACAAATATAATGTGATATCATATTTACTTATTATTTTATTTGGATTTTTATTTGGATTATATCCAAATATAATGTGACATTATTTTACTTATTAGTGTCAAGATACAAGATACACTTGTATCTTGGCTTATCAGTACCCTAATTGTCACATTACATTATATCCAAATATATTTATATCCAAATATATATTACATTTGGATATAATGTGAAAATTAGGGTACTGATAAGTCAAGATACAAGTGTATAAAATTTAATACATAGCACAGAAGGCATGGAGGAACCTAAACAAAAGGCTTATCAGTACAAGACAAGGAGGGTCAAGAAGGTAACATAAACATGTAAAACAAAGGGTATAAGGAAAACAATAATGCAAACGTGATGATAAACAGCACTAACACAGGGCTTTAGTGACTAGGGGCAAAAAAGTATGGCAGCAACTGTGGCTAACTAGAGATCCCATGTCCCACCTACAGGGGACAGACAGGAACTGTGCTCCAATTGAAAAGATCTAGTGCTCTTAGACTGGAGGAAAACTCCAGACTAGGAGTTTTCAAAAAAAGCCAAAATTTTGTATTTTTAGGTAAAATATCAGTTTTTAAAAGTTTGATAACTAGCACATCATTTTTACCATTACTGAATAGGCCAAACAAACCTATCTGTGAGCCTTTGTTGGTCTGTAGATAGTGTACAACCTCTGATTTAACTTTTCAGTTGAAACTTTTCAGCATGTTCCTGTTCATATAAAAAGGAAACCCAATAAAGACAGACATTACAAAGACTCACATAAGAAGAAAAAAAAAAAAAAGATTACTCACCTCTGTAAAAGTTTTACAATTCAAGGGCTGCTAAAAATACCGATTCTTAGAATTATTAATATTAAATATCTATAATTTCCAGGGCTCAATCTTTAGGAAACCTAAAGTACCTACATAACCTTACCTCAAGTCTCACTATTGCTAAAGAAATGTGATTTACTCACAAAATTAAATATGCACACATGCCAACATCACATAGGTGTAAAGAAGGGAGTCAAAACTTCCTATCTACTTTATTACACTTATCCACTATACTACTGTATACATCTCATAGAGTTATGATCCTCTGAGGCGATCATTACTTGTTAAGTTTTCCATAAAGGAAACATGAGTGGCAATGTAAAAGATCAAAGTCCAGTTTCTCATAAGACGGGAGGTCTGTAGAGGTACCAACTACTTTAAAAACTTTTAGGGAATTGGTTCTTTCCTTTGCCTTTTTTGTTACAGCTTTACTGAGATAAGTGGTTTTCTCCTTTGCCTTTTTAATGACGGTTTTATTGAGATATGTTTCATCTTCATAAAGTCCATCCATTTCAATTGTCTATTCAGTGGTTTTTAGCATATTCAGAGTTGTACAACCATCGTTACAATATAATTTTAGAAGACTTCCAATATCCCAAAAGGAAAGCTGGTCTCCATTAAGTCTCTCCTCATTTCCACTCCCATCTCAGCCCCAGATTTCTCCTTTGATATTCCAACTTAGCTAGCTGATAGAACATATTTCCTTGGCACAGAATGAAACTGAAAGTTACATTTTGATGTATGATTACCAAAAATGCTACTTGAAGTAATCTTTTAAAAAATTTTATTTTTTAATTATAGAATTTCCTCTTCAAATGCGGTTAAAGCAGAAATTGTGAAAAACCAACTACTTTAGCTTATTTACTATATACATTTATCAAATGACAAATATATTTATTTCTATAATTTGGCTCAAAAGATTCAAGTTTCCTGAACCAATCCATTAAAATGAACTACTATGTAAGCCACATATAAAAAATCAGTCCATCTTTTACTTTTCTCTCCCAAAATGAACAGGCAAGGAACTACAGAAAGATCAACTAAACCCAAGGCCAGTAGAAGGAAGGAAATAATAAAGATTACAGCAGAGATAAATATTTGACTTTAAAATATAAGTTAGTAAAAAGAGACTACCATTATTTCAAAGAACCTAAGAGGTGCATATTTCTGTTAAACTTTTTAGTATCTCTGAAATATGGGTGTATCTTATGATAGATAGCATGCCATAATTCAATTGGGATTCTGTTTCTTTCTTAAAGAAACATAACTGTTACAACCAATTGCATCTTAGACTTAAAATAAGATGCACTGAATTAAAAAATATTATAATTGTAACCTGAAGATTGAGTAAAGTTGTTACTTTTTTCTTTTTCTTGTTTTAAAGAAAAACAAATAATGCTAATATCTATATTCATCGTGCTTTCTATTTAAAAAAGTTTAATTTATTAGACAGCTCTGATTAAACCCTTATCCTACTATCTTTAAAACAGTGGGTCACAAAATCAGTTGAATGGGTCATGAACAGCATGTTTTTCTTTTTTAATTGCTTATTTAAGGATTTTTTTCTTTATTTTTCCAAAATATTTATAAAATCATGTTTGGTATTGCTTGTCTTTATGTTTTGTAAAACTTTTAATTTTATATATGTAAGTACATACTGGCACATGATGTAAAACATCTTTTTTACAGAAGGTGTAGTCAAAGTTTGAAAACACTAATAGAAAGTTCTTTATATCATGATATAAAAAGTAAAATCTAATGTTAAGTATAAAAACAGCAAAGTAGAGAATAGTGCATAGAATACAGTATCATTTGTTTAAATCATGGGGAAAAGATCACATATTTGAATTTATACATGCACAAAGTATCTCCGAAGGAATATAAGACAGTTCTACAATAATAGTTGGAGTCTTCAATACCCTACTTTCATACTGTACAGAAATTCTAGACAGAAGATCAATAAGGAAATAGAGAACCCAAACTTTATAAAACAACTAAATCTAATAAAATTATACAGAACACTCCACTCAACATCAGCAGAATATATATTCTTCTCAAATGCACACAGAACGTTCTCCAGGACAGACCATAAGTTAGGCATAGGTAATTCTTAGTAAATTTAAAAGATCAAAATCATATAAAATATTTCTCTGACTACAACAGAATGAAATTAAGAATCAGTAACACAAGAAAAATGGAACATTCACAAATATGTGGCTATTAAACAACATGCTCTTAAGCAATAGGTCAAGGAAGAAATCAAGAATTAATGAGAAAACATTGAGATGAATGAAAATGAAAACAACATACCAAAACTAATGAGATACAGCAAAAGCAGTACTCAGAGGGAAATTTATAGCTATAAATACCTACATTAAAAAAGATCTCAAGTCAGTAATTCAATATCTAACAGAACTACAGAAAGATCAAACTAAAACCAAGGCCAGCAGAAGGAAAGAAATAATAAAGATTACAGAGATAAATGAAACATAGACTAGAAAAACAATAAAGAGAATTAACAAAACAAAAGTTGGTTTTTGAAAAGAGAAACAAAATTGACAAACGTTTAGCTAGACTGACTGAAAAAGAGAGAAGATGCAAATAACTAGGATCAGAAATGAAAGCAAGGATGTTAGTACCGACATTACAGAAATTAAAAGATATATAAGTTAACACTATGAACTACTGTTCATCAACAAATCAGATAATCAAGATGAAATGAACCAATTCCTAGAATCACAGAAATCACCAAACTGATTAAGTAGAAAATCCCAACAGACTTATAACAAGGAAACAGACTGAAGAGTTCCTATACCCTATCAAGCCAGCCTTAGCCCAATACCAAAACCAATACCAAATACCAAAACACAAGACAAGAAAACCACAGAACAGTATCCCTTATGAATATAGACAAAAAAATACTTAACAAAATACTAACGACAGATCCAAAAGCACATTAGAAGGTTTATAAACCAAGGCCAAATGGGATGTATCTCATGAATGCAAGGGTGGTTTAACATAAAATCAGGCAATGTATTAATAATGCAGGCATATGACAGTAGAACAAAGGGGGAAAAAATCACATTATCATCTCAACAGATGCAGAAAAAGCATGTGGCAAATTCAATGCCATTTTATGATAAGAATATTTAGCAAACTAGGGATAAAAGGAAACTTCCTTAATATGACAAAGGGCATTTATAAAAATTCTATAGCAAACATCATAGTCAATGGTGAAAGATTGAAGCTTTCCTGTAAGATCAGAAACAAGGCAAGGATATTGCTTTCTCAAAACATTACCATCCAAATTGTAGTGGAAATCCTAGCCAGAGCAATTAAGCAAGAGGAAAAAATAAAAGCCATCTATATTGTAAAGAAGAAGCAAAACTATCTCTCTACGTGCAGATGACATGATTCTATATATGTAGAAAATCTCATAGAACCCATAAAAAACGATTAGAGTTAATAAGCAAATGCAGCAAAGTTGCAAGATTTAAGATCAACACACAATGACCAGTGTTGTTTTGATAACCAGGATAAACCTTTCCCTTCTTGAAAAGAAAATTAAAAGAACAATTCCATTTACAATACCATCCAAGAGAACAAAATACCTAGGAATAAATTTAGCCAAAGAAGTGAAAGAATTGTATACTAAAAATTACAAAATATTACTGAAAGAAATTAAAGATCTAAAACAAAAAGACATTCCATGTCCATGAACTGGAAAACTTAATGTTGTTAGGATGACAATACTCCCAAAGAGATCTACAGATTTAATGTAATCTCTATAAAAATTTCAATGACCTGTTTTGCAGGAGTGAAAAGCTGAGCATCAAATTCATGAGGAACTGCAAGGGACCCTGAACAGACAATAGTGAAGGGCAGTTAGAAGACTCATGTATCCCAATTTCAAAACTTACTACAAACAACAGTTATCAAAACAGTGTGGTAGTGGCATATGGCTAGACATACAGACCAATGGAACAGAACTGAAAGTCCAGAAATAAACCCGAAGAATCTAGGCCCAACTGATTTTTGACAAAAGTAGCAAGACTATTCAAAAGAGGAATTTTTTTATCTTGAACAAATGTTTCTGGATAACTGGATAGCCATATGAAAAGAATAAAGTTAGACGCTGTTTTACTCCATATATAAAAATTAACTCAAAATGAATCGTTGACCTAAATATATATAAAAAATGTTTTCTTCTAATTGTTTCATAGCTTTAGCTCTTATATATATTCATATACATATAGATATATATATCTTCTATAACATTGATTGACTTGGCAATGGTTTCTTAAAATTGATACTTAGAGCACAAACAACACAACAAAAAAATAGATAAATCAGATTTCGTAAAAATGGAAAACATTTGCCCATCAAAGGATATGGTCAAGAGTGTAAAAAGAAAACCTACAGGATGAAAGAAAATATTTGCAAATCATATATATGATAAGGGTTTACTACCCAGAATATATAAAAAACTCTTACAACTCAAAAACATGAAGATAAACAATCAAATTTAAAAATGGTCAAAGGACTTGAAAGAATACTCTAGAAGCTAGCAAAACTGACTGCATGTGACAGAAGCTCAAGGACAGGAATAAAGGAATTTTCATTGTACATTTTTTTACATTAAAAAAATTACACCACGTAAACATATTAATCAAAACATTAAACCCTGTTTCTAATGCTTTATTTAATCAGCTAAGATATTACTAAGTTCAGTTTACTAAAGAACATTTAAATTTTATTTAAATCCCAATAAAAAGGCTTTTGCTGACAAGAGAATATATATCAAACTTGAGAAATAAGAAGTCAAAATATTAATCCTTCAATCACAGGAGTTTTATAAAAATGTAGATTTAATGCTTAAGCCCTGGAGTTTGAGGCTGTAGCGAGCCATGACTGTGCCACTGTACTCCAGCCTGAGTGACAGTGCGAGAACCTGCCTCAAATAAAAAAAAAAAAAAACCCAAAAAACAAAACAAAACAAAAAACCAACAACTCTCTCTGTCTCCCCATAGAGGGAGAGATATATATAGATTTATAATAAGAAATGGGTGAAATATTAAAAAGTAATTCAATATCAAGAGATGTAACGAAAAAATGTTTTGTTCTGTTATGTCCAGGGATTGATTTTAAATCACTCTAAGACACAATTCATTATTTACCAATTTAATTTTGAGGAAATACAATTTCATTTTATTATAAATGGCAACTTTTCTGATAAAACATACAAATAATTAAATGAACAAAGATAGATGATCAGTTTTTCATGAAATATATATTTTTAATTATAAAAAATTTAAAATCAGCCAGAAAAGTAAACATCATACCACAAATTAGTTATATGTGTGCATATATGTAGATAATCTGTATGTATAATGTATCTGATTACTGATGATGCAAATTTATAAATATATCATGCAGTACAATCATTTTAGTGGTAGTCTTTTATGATAATATGAAAAATTAAAATAAAAAAGCTAAAACTGAATTTCATAATAATTAGGTTTCTGTAACACTCTAAAGATGATATTAAGGAAATACAGTAAAAGGGATGCAAACATTAATGCATTACATGGATTATGTTACAAGCTAAAAAAGGAAAAGAAGCTCAAACACCATTCTGCCAAGCAGAACTGCAAAACAATCTGAAATTGGACACTGATCCTTCAAGACATATAAGACTTTCCATACTTATTAATATCTTATGACTATTTTAAAATAATTAGGTAAAAATAAAGCCATCAGTGGAAAACCATCTTTTTAATTGTTTTTATTAAAAATACCTATGGGGATAAAAAATTTTAAAGCTCTACATGTTTTCTTGAGGATCAGTACAAATTTCTTGTGCTTAATGGATAATTGAAAATAAGCTTTAAATGGGTTTTGCCAATGCATTATGTACCTATCATACTGTAGGTCCCAGAAATTATGATTGAATCAGTGGTAAATATTAAGAAGATAACAATAGAAAGTTACATGACACACTCTAAAATTGTCTTCATTTATTCTTTATAAAATTTTTTTGATCTAAAAATTTTATCTCAAAAAGAGTTCAATAAAATAATTTAAATTATCTGCAAACATCCACTGTCATTTAAATGAGATTATAAATAACTTCCCATTAATCTTTTATTGACTAAATATAACTATATTTAATAATAATTTATAAATAACAACCATAAAGATAACTTCCTATAGTGTTTATGGATCATAACATAGGCTATGTGGATCAAATATATTTGCAAATGTATTTTGGATACTTAAAGCATCTGTCAATAACCGGTTAACTGCAAGAAAAATAAAAAAGGTACTTTAAAAAGTTGTTGTAGTCAATATTACAACTATCCTATTATAAGAGAAATGTAAAAAGTTGTTGTAGTCAATATTACAACTATCCTATTATAAGAGAAATGTGATTTATTGCCAAACAAGCATAATAACACATTTATAATCGGCAACTACAAGTACATTTATGACTAGTGTTATATTATTCGTCCTGACTAGTTTTATATTATTCATCCCTGTTAATTTTCAATACAAAGAGTGTCCATTTCTGTTGACATATGAAGCATATCATACCAAGAGCACAGATAATTAGTTAACTGGTAATGTAAAAACCAGACAGTGTTCATGGCACATAAATGGACCTACAGTAATAGTTAGTGCTGCAGAAGCTAACAACGCTTTAAGCAAAATTGGAAAAACATGAATACCATGCAGTTTTACTGAACTCACCTGACAGAGGTGTAAAACCATTCTCTAGGAGCAGAGATGCATGCACAAAAGTAAGAATATGATTGCAAGTAATAGACTTTAACAAAATAAAAATATAACACTCAACTTCAAAATGACAAAAAATGGACAACATGATGGGATTACTGGGACGAAAATACTTTTATGTGCCTTACCTCTCTCTTTGCCAACAGCACATTGGGAACAATGTGTGGCAGGCAGCGTCCCAGCATTAACATAACGCTTTTTTCACTGTCTGCAATACGAGACACCTAGAAAACCAAAGAATTAATAAACAATGATAGTGGAGAACTTCTGTGCAGACTAATATGGAAAAGTTCATTCTTTAGGCCCTGATACCTCTGCCCTAAACACACATTCCAATATTTTAACTTATGATAACAACAACAACAACAGCAGCAACAACAGCAACAGTGCTCCAATCAACATCCATATTTCTTTGGGCTAGAAACAGATTTAAAATACCATTAAAATCAAGGGTGAAGCCAAGGAGGCCTAAAAGGCTTCATTTCTGGGAACAAGCAGGGGTAATAGCACAGGAGTAGGGCAGCCTCAGTGTTTGTTTTTGTCTTTGAAGAGATGCTCACAAAGCTACTACCATTAGCTACAGTGATAATCTGTACAAAGAACTTGGAAATACAAGGGGTAGGCTAAGAAAGGTGATCCAGTCTTACAATGAGGATTGCCAGAGTGCATCCAAACCATCCTCTAACTAGCTCTGTGATATTCTCAATGACATTGTGGAACAGAAGCCCATGGCAAGTCAAGTGAAATGAAACACAGAACAGCAAGAAAAGGAGGAGTGAGTACACAGGTAAGAAAAAACAGTAATAATAAAATACCCCCTCAAGACCAATCTGCAAAAATAAATACAAAATAGTTGAGAAAATCTAATATGCAAGCTAATAAACTCAACTATTGGACATAACCACTCCTAATGAAATGAAAATAATAGAGTAATTTAAATAAACAATTAATATATAAACAGTGTACACTTAAGTTGGTTTTCTGAATTATATCTAAGAGATGCTGTCATTAAACATACTATTAAAAATTGAGTTTATAAAAGGTCACTTTAATGTTAATAAAATGTTAATAGAAAAAACAGAAATAATCAACTACTTTCCTTAAAAGTTTAAAATTTTAGGAACTATATCTTAGAGCATTATTTTACATAATGGATTTGCATTTGAAATACAGTCTTACCACAGATGCTTCTGTAGAAGAGAAACTTAAAAAGAAGAAAAACAGCAGAATGTTTTTAAAAAGTTGTGGAAATAGGTGGTATAATTTACCTCGTATCCTAAACGACTATCTGCTGACATTCGACAAAAAGAGAGTAGTGCTTGATGGAATGCAGGAGACAATTTCCTAGAAGAAAATGTATGAAAAAGAGACAATATCAAATAATTACCATTGACATTTAAGGAGAAATTTAAGTTATGTATTATAACTTCCATTCCAGCATTAATCCTACCCCACAAAGCTAACCAGATTTCTGAGCCACCAGTGACTTGAAGAACACTTCACTGGAGAAACTTACACAGGTCACTTAGGAGAAAAAAAATCAACAGTAACTGGTGTTCTTGCAGTAGTTTGATGTTATGTGAAAAAATGGCATTTATAGTTAGTGGATCAAACCTAAAGTGGTATAGTAGATCAATGCCTATAGAAATGATTTGAAAATCTGAAATGAGGACTTTCTCCAACCCCAATTCTCTATGGTCCCAGAAAGGTAAACACAAAGGTAAAGTGGATAAAGGTTGACCTGGTATATTGCTGAGAGGAATTAAAGCTTTGCAGATATATATAATGCTAATGATAAATCTGAATATTAGAAAACCACAAACAATAAGTCTAAAGATAAATGGAGGCACAACTCATTCAATATTCATGATACATTTTAAAGAAAGTTTCTGTTTGCAGTTGAAAATATTAGCCTATTTATGTTTAATAAAGGAGGTTAAAACATTTATATTTCTAAAACAACACCAGTCTCTATGTAGTATTATTCATAAAATTATGACTATGAGTTGTACTTTATGTCTTAAATCTGCAAAGAAAAGGCTAACACCAAAAATTAGATAATAAAGCTTATTTAGTATACACCACAAAATGGCGCTCAGTAATTTCTGATTATAGAGTACTGTATCAAAGCTTGAGCCTTTTGCTGTTTTATGCTCCTCTCATATTCCCTCAGAGGGGGACCATAATCCTTCCACTTGCCCAAGTCAGAAACCTCAAATCAGGCTTGATCCTTTTTTTTGAGATGGGGTCTTGCTGTATTGCCCATGCTGGTCTAGAACTCCTGGGCTCAAGCGATCCTTCCATCTCAGCCTCCTGAGTAGCTGGGATTAGAGGCACATACCATCGTCCCTGGCTTCCTTCCCTTTATCTTCACCCCAAATCCATTCAATCTTTTAACTTCTAATAATCTTGCAGATCCATATACTTCTTTCCCTTCCCATTACCAATGTCTGAATATAGAACAGGCCTCCATCATTTCTTACTTGGGTTCTTCCAACATATACCCATATAGTTTCCTTGCTCCCAGTCTTGCTACCTTCCAATTACCTCTAGCTCAGAAGACCCTTTCTAAAGCTTAGATACCATCATGTCCCAACCTCTAAAATGAATTAACGCAAGCTTACATGACTTCTTAGACTTTGCTTACTTCTCCAACTTTGTCTTCTATCCTTCCTTTCACTAGCATTATTTGCTTAAGCCTCACTAAACCCTTCTTTGTTCCCCTAAAGCACTGTTTCATTTGTGCATGTGGGAACACTCTTTCTTTTACCTCTTTGCTTGTTAACTCTTACATAGTCTTCAAATCTTGGATGACACTTCTATGAAACTTTCCTGCTCTGAAGACTAGGTTAGTGCCTTGATTACATGTTCCCAAAGCAAGTTGAACGTATTTTATTATACTACTTTTCATACCTTAGTGTTATTGTCTGTCTCTCTCATACTATAAGGTTTGAGGTTTGGGCCATGTCTGTTTCAGTTCTGTGACCAACACAGACAGACAGACAGACACACACACACACACACACACACACACACACACACACACCCCTATTATACACAGAAGAAGCTGTGGTTCATGAGTGGAAAGCTTTATTTAAATAAAAATCCAATACTTCTTAGTAATAATGGGGACCTATAAGTCTGAAGCAAATTAGTTGTGCTTTTCTATTATATGCTCATAGTAGGCATAACATCTCTCTATTTAATAGGAAACGAAGTATGATCTTGTGGCTGAAAATGCACCATAGGATATTTGTAAGAATTAAATGAGTTAGTATACATAAAGCATTGAGGATTCTGTCTGACATATAAAAAGAGCTCAGTAATATTCCTTTCTTAAAAGTATTTTTTAATCATAATCTACAAGTTTTAAAATTATATTTTTGTCCCCTCCACTAGGAAACATAATCACAAAGTGCAGGGACCATGGTTTTTGTCATCTGCGAGTTCTGACACCCAATATAAATTAAACATATGAATTAACAGAATACTAATGATGTAATATTTGTAATGGAAGCAGACACAGGAAAAAAAAAGTAGGAGCAAAAATTATTCCTTCTTTAACATAGGCAACTACGCAGCATCAAAATATTCCTCTGAGTCTGATAACGACTAAAGGATAGAGAAAAAAGCACTGGGTAAGTGTTTACAGCACATAGTAATAACATATTAGTTATGGGTTTAAATACTTAGCTAAGATAGAACCTAGCTCATTGATGGGTAATTCCTTTTTGATTTAATTTCATTTAGTAACTAATAATTTTGTGACTTTTTTTGTGACAACTACTTTGCTATGTGTTAAGTTCAAGTCAAATATAAAAATTAATATATTTGATCTGCAAAAAAGCAGTTTAAATAAAAACAGTAGCTCTTCCCGTTTGACATGTACTAAATAGCTGAAAGATGCATTTCAAAATATAGGATGCATACTAACCTATTAGGTTTATCAAAATGAACTGTGTTTTTACTTGATAGAGAAGAAGGTGGCATTCCTTCTCTTTCTCTCCTGGGGAATGAATTTGGGGAATTCTCTTTAGGAATAGTGGAATCAGCTTCATCTGATATTGAAAGACGGATGTCTGTGTTTTTTCCCTTGTCTGAACTATTTACATCTGGATGCTGTCCACTGTCCTCAGAGTCTTTGTGGGGCAACTGATCCAAAGGAGGCTGAACAGAGTCACAAACTGCTGGGATGGCAAAGTGTTCATTTTTGAGGAAGTCCATTTCACTGTAGAAAGAGAAATTAAGAGAAATCACCAGAGGACAACTGTATTTTTGAAAACTAGCATAAATCTCATAATGGGTTTAATGTTTTAAAGGCATATTTAAAAGTATTAGTAGCAAATGATTGGCAAGTAATAAATCTTTTTTATGCAATATTCACTGATGCTTCATATACCTAAAAATGTAGCTATAAACTCAAGAATGAAGCATAAAAATGGCCTTAAAAACCCTGCTTTTGATTGGCACTTAAATTTCTTTTATTCATTTGCAAAGTGGGATAACTTCCTCAAACCCACAGGATTATAAGAACTAAATGGAATAATGAACAGGAAATATGTACAACACTAATATGAGGGAGAAATCAAAATATCTTATTTCTTAGTTCCAAGACATAATTGATTGTAAGATCACCATATTGATTTAGTAACTTGTTTTGGGAAAAAAGACCTATTACTATTTTAAATACATTAAACAATTACAAAACTTTCTTTCAGAAGTATTAAAATGTGAAGCAATTATGCCTTACAACTGGAATATTGTTTCATATATTTGCATAACTTGCCAATACTTTTAAACACCTTAAGAGGATTTTTAGGAATAATGATCAAGTACTAACCTTTTAAGTCTTCTGATTTGCTCCATCAATGACCATTTCTCACTATTTAACAAACTAATTTTATCTTCTAATTTCTGTACTAACATGGAGTTCTAAAATCAAAACAGGAGAAAAACAGAAACTCAAGATCTCACTGTATGCTTTTACATAGTTTAAATACTTTCTGTGGACTTGACTAATTAGTTGCTATCTCTCACCTCTGCAGGCTGGGGAGTTTCAAGAGTTGGAGGAAGGTTGCTTATAATTGGTGTAAGGGCCTCTAATTCATCTTCTTCTACTCCACTGGCCACATCTACAAGATCTTTTCCAGTTACTTGATGATTTCCAAAATCCCGGTAGAGTTGCAATAAGTCTGGAGGTTTTGGAATGTTTAATCCTACATCATCCCATAATTCAAAATCCTAAAAGATAAAAAAAAAAACATAAAAAATCTTCGAGGAAATTTTATCTTACATTTTTGAAATTCATATTATTATTGCTAATATCTTTTTTAAGATCGGTTTTGCTGTGTCATGCAGGCTGGAGTACAGTGGCACAATCATAGATGGCTCACTGTAGCCTCAAACTCCTGGGCTGAAGTGAGCCTCCCACCTCAGCCTCCCAAGTAGCTGCAACTACAAGCACCCGCCACTATGCCGAACCAATCAAAAAAAATTTTTTTTTGTAGAGATGGGGTCTTGCTTTGTTGCCCAGGATGGTCTCAAACACCTGGCTTTAAGCAATCCTCCCACCTTGGCCTCCCAAAGTGTTGAGATTACAGGTGTGAGCCACCACAGCCAGCCTCTGTGAATATATTGAAAACCCAACATAATCATAATTTTGTTATAATATCAAAGTGTATGTTCCAAGTTAGTAAATAACATTCTTACATTTATTTCACACTTTCCAGTATCCAATATTATTCTTGTAAGTTTCCTGACCTTCTAGATAAATAGGTTTAATTGTCTTAGGTATCAAAATGTTACACAATTTTTTTATTATATCTCTTAAAAATATAAACTCTCTTTACTTTGTTTTATATTAACTTTAAGCTCATAAAACATGCTCAAATATTTGCATGACATCATAAAACATGTCTAGATTAAGGAAGTCTCAGTACATAAATTGTACCTATTATTCATAGGTTATAAGTAAACTCAAATCATTAATTTTGTTCTTCTTTTATTACTCCAACTTAATACATATTAGTGTAATCTCTAATGGGTAGGGAAACAATTTAATCTGCATGTCTTCTTGCTGTAAATGTTTGAATATAATTCATATTATTAAAAATACTTCTGGCAATTTTCAGAATCCAAATAGCTACTCTTCAATTTGTTGTGTATTAAAACGTGTTCAACAGTTTTATTAACTGTAACAGTTTTATTAAAAGTACAAAAAAGCATAGCAACTTAAGCATTCTGTAGAGAAAGATCTTTAGAAGAGCTTCATAAAATTGCTAAGTAATCAATTGCAGGTAAATACACTGTCTCACCATTCTATCTTCCTTTAATATATCATAATTTAGTACTAATTTGATAGATTATAACCTATGAGAACCTCTAATAAATTGGCATATTAATTTGAACATTCTAAATGTGATATTCTTAATCCTTTGACGGTTTATTTGAATGATGAGATAGCTATTATTGAGGACTAAATCTGAGGTAGATATGAGTATTACAAGTGGGGGCTTTAGAGAAAACCAGAGGAAGTATGAAATTTGTATCTTTCTCCACTATCACTGTTACAAATTAATTTGAGGGAGGCTTAAACTGGTCATCTGTAAAATGAGTAAAATATTTATTATCTCTTAGGGTTTTTGTAAGGATAAATTAAATGTATATAAAAGCCTTAACATAGTGCTTGGCCCACAAGAACTAAACAATTTTTAACTTAAAAAAAAACTTATTAAATGAACATTACACATAATTCAAATGTCCATCTATCATTCATCCAAAATTTAAGACGTATCTACCTTGAGCTTAGAACTAGAAATAATTTCTAATTGCTCCATATCCTTGCCAAAACTTCATACAGTCTTAGGTAAACATTCTAATTAATGTGTTGTGGTATCTCAATGTGATTGAATTTGCATTTCTCTAATGAATACAAATGTTGAGAATCTTTTTCACGTGCTTATTTTCCATCCATATAACTTCCTTAGTGAAGCACCTGTTTAAAATTTTTGTGCATTCTTTTAAAAAAGATTAATTTTCTATTATTAAGTTTAGAGAGCTCTTTATAAATTTTGGATATAACTCCTTTATCAGATATGTTACTTGCAATATTTTCACCCTCTCGGTCTTCTCATTCACTTAAAAGTGGCTTCCAAACAGCAGAAGTTATTAATTTTGATGAGAGCAAATCTGACAGAGAACATCATGCTTTTTGTGTCATATCTAATAAATCTTTTACCTATCTTCCAAGCCTGCAGTGATTTTTTTTTTTCCTGTTTTCCTCTAGAAGCCTTACAGCTTTTTAGGATCTATATTTAAGTATATGCTCCATTTTGAGTTAATTTTTGTATATGGTATGGTTTGATGTTTATTTTGTTTAGGCAAATGGTTCCATTACCATTTGTAAAAAAAAGACTACCCTTTCTGCATGGAAGGTATTTTGCATTTTGTCAGAATTCAACAGATCATCTATGTGTAAGTCCATCTCTGGATTCTATTCCGTTTCATCAATTTATTTGTCTATATACCAATATGACAAATAATATCTTTACTATAATATCTTTTAAGACTTGAAGCCAGGTAGTTTAAGTCCTCCAAATTTGTTCTTCTTTATTAAAGTTGTTTTGGCTGTTTCCTTTTCATATGAATTTTAGAAAAAAATCATTACTTTCCACAAAAATGCCAGTAAGAAGTGAGATTTAGATTTCATTGAAAATACAAATCAAAATTGTTACCTTGACAATATTGGGTCTTCTGATCCATGAGCACAATATCTCTTCATTTAAATCTCTTTAATTTATCTCAATGTTAAGTAGTTTTCAGTGTAGAAGCTGTCAGATTTATTCCTAAGTTATTTCCTATTTTTTAATACTATTGAACATGATATTTTAAAAATTTGATTTCCAATTGGTTGTTGCTAACATAACATATGACAGGTTTTTGTATACTTACCTTGTTTCCTACAACCTTGCTAAAATCACTTAGTTTTTGTACCGTTTTTGGAGAGTCTATAGGATTTTCTATACACATGATCATGTCATTGGTGAATAAGGACTGTTATTTCTTCCTTTCCAAAATGTGTGCTTCAATTACTTTTTCTTGCCTTATTGCACTAGCTAGAATCTTCAGTATGATGCTGAATAGAAGTAGTGAGAATAAATGTTCTTGTTTCCATCTTCATCTTTCATCATTAACAATGATGTTAGTGTGGGATACTATGCAGCCGTAAAAAAGGATGAGTTCATGTCCTTTGCAGGGACATGGATGAAGCTGGAAACCATCATTCTCAGCAAACTATCACAAGGACAGAAAACCAAGCACCGCATGTTCTCATTCATAGGTGGGAATTGAACAATTAGATCACTTGGACACATGGTGGGGAACATCACACACGAGGGCCTGTTGGGGCATGAGGGGCTGGGGGAGGGATAGCGTTAGGAGAAATGACCAATGTAAATGATGAGGTGATGGGTGCAGCAAACCAACATGGCGCATGTATACCTATGTATCAAACCTGCACGTTGTGCACATGTACCCTAGAACTTAAAGTATAATAATAAACAAAAGAAAAAGAAAAGAATGATGTTAGTGATAGGTTTTCTATAAATGTCCTCTATCAGTTGGGGAAATGCCTCTCTATTTCTAATTTCTTTAAAGTTTTAAAAGAGAATGGATGTTGGATTGAGTCAAATGCCTTTTCTGCATCTTCTCAGATGATTATATGATTTTCTTTTTAATATGATCAATTACAATGACTGATTTTTGGATATGAGCTCAACCTTATATTCCTGAGATAAACCTCATTTGGTCATAATGAATTGTCCTTTTAACATTCTGTTTAATTTGATTTGCTAAAATGTTATGTATAATTTCTATATCTATATTAATAAAGGAAATGAGCCTGTAATTTTATTTGTTTGCAGTGTCTTTGTCTGGTTTTGATATCAGAAGTATGCTGGTCTCATTGAATGAGTTTGGAAGTATTCCCTTATCTTTAATTTCTAGAAGAGTTTGTATTACTTCTTCCTCCAATGTTTGGTCAAATTTGCAAGTGAAGCCATCCAGACCTGGAGTTTTCTTTGTAGGAGTATTTTTAAGTACAAGTTTTATTTCTTTAATAAATATAAAGCCCTTCAAATAATCTATTTCTTCTTGAGTGTGCTTTGGCAGTTGTCTTCTTACAAGAAAAGTTATTCATAACATTCTTTTATTATTCTTCTAATATAAGTAAAATCTGTAGTGATGTAACCTTGCTCATTGTTGATTTTGGTTATTTGCATCTTCTCTCTTTTTCCTAATCAGTTAGGCTAGAGGTTTATCAATTTTACTGATCTTCTCAAAGGATTACTTGTTTGTTTCATTAATTTTTCTCTATTGTTTTCTGCTGCCTGTGTCATTGACTTATGCTATCATCTTTATCATTTCCTTTCTTCTACTTACTTTGGGTTTCACTTGGTTTTCTTTTTTTAGTTTCTTAAGGCAGAACCTGATTTCACTGATTTGAATTTTTTTCTTTCCTTGTATAGACATTTAGTGCTATGAATTTCCCTCTAAGTGCTATTTTAGTTATATCCCACAAATTTTGATATGTTTTGTTTTCATCTTCACTCAGTTCAAAATACTTTATAATTTCCCTTTTAATTTCTTTTTTAACTCATGGGTTATTTGGAAATAACTTGGTTACTAATTGCTAGTTAATTTCACCATCTTAAGACTTGTTTTATAACCCATAATATGGTCTAACTTTGTAAGTGAACCATTTGAATTTAAAGAGTATGTATTCACTGTTGAAGGATGAAGCATTTTTATAAAATTGTAATTATGCCCATTGGTTGATAACATAGCACAAGCCTTCTATATCCTAAAAGATTTTCTGTTGACTTGTTCTATTAATTATTGAGAGAGCATTGTTGACATCTCTAATTTCTGATTTTTATTCGAGAAGGACTAATCATTTACACTTACAGTGAATACTGATAGAGCTACGTTTTAATCTAACCATTTTATTATCTGTTTTCTATGTATTCCATCTATTTTTTGCTCCTCTTTTCCTCTTTTTCTGTGTTCTTTTTGACCTCTCAATGTTTCTCACATATTCAAAATCTTTCCTATTCACTGTTTAGTCAATCATTTAAAAAACATGATTAACCTAAACTATAACCATAGTATAGCATTGTATAATACTCACGTTAAATATTAGTTTAATGTCTCTTACATAGCACATGTTCAGTGACACTACCATTGAATAAAAAATAACTAGATACTCATTGCATTTAATTTTGCCAAATATATTCTAATAACTGAGGGGGTAACTGAACTATCTTACTCAGAAAATTTCTATTTTTGCTAAAGGATCTATAGGAGATTTTATGAACCAACAGAATAATCTTGACTTAAAATGATGGCCTTCAGATTCCTAAATAATAAATTCACTGGCATTTACTTTTTTAAGGTGTAAGATTCAAACCAACCCATTAGCACTAAGAAGTCAAAATATTCCATTTGAGAGATGACACTAAAATAAGACATCTTTTTTGCTTAAAGAGATTTTATCAGGAAAATAATAATAAAGTTCTAAAACTGGCCCCTATTCAGAGAGATACAGCTGATTTTCTCACTCTCATTTACAATATACTCTCTTAAATACTGTCATATATTTATCTAACATCTTAATTGTTACAGTGCAATTGAGGAGGTTTATAGTTAAACTGGATTTATAAGTACACAAGAACCTATACTATAAAGTATGTCTTTAAAAAGCATACTTTATGAATATATGCAAAAATGAGTGGACTATATAGTCACTGAGGAGTAGTTAAAAGGAATCTAGAAAGAATGAAAAGTCTTTACGTAGAAAGCAACAGGGAAAGAATAAAGTCTGTAAGCTAATAGAATTGGCTTCAGGCAAGAGACTGCTGTTTCCAGTAACTAGCCTTGTAGAATTTTACTATATATATAACTTAAAAAAAAAAAAAACGAAACTACGTAAAAGAAAAAGTGAATTATAAGTGTAAAAAAAAATCACTGTAAAAACAAAAAGTAACTTTACCTGATCATCGTTTTCATCTGAAAAGGTTATTGATGTAAGCTTATAGTTATTCTTCAATAAAAATTCATTGACTAAGAAGTTTAGAGCTCTCTTTTCAAGAGGTTTGATTGGCTCCTGGAAGCAAAATAAGAGGCAAACAGGAAATCATAAGTATTCCTCCTTCAATATTTATGTTACCATTTAATGTGGAAGATTAATTTTACATTTGTCTTCCGTCACCCACCTGAATTTCAGGACTTGATTTGTAATTTTTTCGTTCCTGTAAAGGAACTTCATGTTCTGGTGGAAAAAAACATAAGTACTATTTTACTATTTTACATTTTAAAATATCTCAGCTACTTCTACATTGTCAAAGTTGAAAAGTCTCAAAAAAGTTTTATGTACACCACCTGCGGCCTTTGTCAGGTTGGCTCGGAGGGCCTGAATGGTCTCCTTGGCTTTCCGTAGTTCAAACTCCAGGACTGGACAGGGATTTGGAATAAACACACACAGGCATCCAACCAAGAAAAGGGAAACAAAAATTAAAAAATAAAAAGCAAGGATGGGTATGAAAAAAAAATACAATTTGTATTGAAAACAGAAAGCATGCAATCTTTATGAAACTTGTGAACGCATGCAGCAGAGTTGATTTGCAAGCAAACTGGTGAATGTTTTCCATAGTTTTAGTAGAATTCAGGGGGTTATTATCAAATGTTCTAGCTGTCTGACAAGGAATAGCTCTACTTAAAAATAAAATCTATGGCATACTCTCATTTAGATAAATAAAAATATTAATAATCTGGGTACTTCTGCTTTATTCAGTCTAGGTAAGAAATGTAATGGATGTGTTCACGTGACATAATTTCAGGGGATAAGGTAAAAATTAGATGAAGCCCAAGCAAATATTCTTAAAAAGAAAAACTTAGGATTTTTTTTTTTTTACAAAAGTTAACTTAAAATGCATTATCTAGAATAATGTTATAAATCAACGTATAGAGACGTTAGTGAATAGTTCCCTTCATTAGGATGTTGAAGGAATATGGTTTAAATATTTAATAAATGTCGTGATGCCTATAAATTTTTCTACAAACAAGAGTATGTTTTCTAAAAACAAACACAGATACATCAAACACATATCAAAAAAAAAATAAAAATCCAAAACCCCAAGGGTTTTTTCATTTAGAGCCACAGGATAGAAACAGTTTCACTTTTAATTCCTAATTAAGATAATTCTATAGCAAATGAATGTGTACATTTCTAAAAGTATAGTTTTCTAAGGCTACTGAGTAGGATTAAGTAGAATTTCAAAGTTTCTGATAACTCTTCTAATAGATTTGTTCATGTTAAGAGGTACTAGTGAAACTCAGGATTTCTCCTATTATCAGAGTGTGATTATGACATAAATATGAATATTGAGGAAACATTTTAATAAGCTCTTTAAAATGTTAGACTTGAGAAAAAATATATTTCTGAGAAGTAAAGCTCTGGGAAAATTAAGTGATCTTTGCCACAAATGAATATTAAGAAATTACAGTAGTTAAATCATTCTGCATAAAAACTGGAACTGAAGGTTTCATCTTAAAGATGCAATTTTTTCCTAACTGACTAATACACATAAAAAAGATGCCAAATGAGATGTTATCAGAGCCACAGCTATAAAAATATATGGAAAAATTAGGATTCACTCAGTTTGCACATTTTCAATAAAAACAAGATGTAATTGAATCACATCTAGTACACAAAGGCCAATTATTTTGATGCACAGAATTTAACTGCAGCAACATGGAAGCACCACTAAAAATCAGATGACATCGTATGTTACTTTATGTTTTTTGGTAGTCAGCAATGCTGATCTGCAAATACTTCTGTGCAACAAAGTTAAACATTTTCCTTAACATTTACACTTCCAGAAACTCTTAGAGTTGCCTTGAAGTAAGATTGGACACATTCAGTGTGTAAGGTAAGTACAGAATAGGTTTACACAGCATGTTGGTTTACTTTTTTTTTTTTTTTTTACATTTTAAAACTCTAGGCAATTGATTTTGATTTAAAAATATCTAACTGTATCTTAAATAAATATATATATCATGCTTTTGATATCACTTAAAATTTTCTAAGACATTACAGAACAATTGCAGATCAGAAGTGCCCTACGCCAGAATGATAGAAATATGAAAAAAAAAAAAAAGAAAAAAAGAAAAAAAAACTGGTTAAAACACAAACTAGGAAAAAACTCAAAATGCAATTGGTGAAAGTTTAGGTGACCAAGAGTAAAACACTGAATGATTAAGGCACAGAAAGCCAGAAAAACCCATGTCAGACGGCAAGAATTTATATTTTTATGCACATCTACATATATATTGCCAAATGTCATTAGAAGTTACCAATACTTTGAAAAGATAATACTTATCAATATGAATTCACTCTGCTGCATGTTTCTTAATATACAATATAGACTTTAAAAGACAAAGGCGTATGTTTGAATCTATAGTACATTTCTATAAAGGCATAATATGATCAAGTAATTGCAGTTACATGAGAAAGTTTCAAAAGAAAGGTTAATAGTAATGTTGTATTTACAGATATATGAATGTATTTTCTTTATTAGCATTAGATTAAAGCTAAAAATTAATTATCCTGTAAAGAGAGACATTGTGCGGAACAACCTTGCAAATATTTTTCAAATATTGTAATTCTTCCTAAAAATATTTGAGGATATGTATGTTTATTAAAAATGCTGCAGGAATGACCAACCAAGTGGCTCATAGTCCAACTCTGCTGAATACAATTTTACTAGAACTAAAGTAATAACTGCAAAGATGTAGATGTATATTAACATCGCATATTATAATCTTACCAAAATAGTTAACACTTAAAAGTCAGTATAAGCAACTCCAGATTAGTTGAAATAGTTATTTCTCAAACTGCACTGGATAATACTGTAGTATATTAGAGGCACTTGAGTGCTTAAAGATTATGCTTTCATGACTTATGAGATGTACAACTATGTGGAGACACCAAAGGTGGAATGTGAAATTTCAAAGTAGAAATAAAATATCAATACTTTGTTGTCCAACTCAATTCATCACTAATATTATCTTGAAATGCTTGCTAGACTTAGTTCTTTTTGGCCCACACTCAAAATATTGCTGTATTTTAAAAGATCTTTTCCATAACACTGGTCTGGAGAAGTATTTTTTCATTCCCATACTAGTTCATTATTGATGAGTTCCAATCAATAGGTCTGAGTCATCTATTTTGCTATGTAAAATTGTCTTCTTTCAAGTCAGAATTTTCTGGAATTTTTTTCCTGACTATAAGGTGATTTGAAATAACACTTTCCCATCTTTAATACTTATTTTAGTATCCCAGAACAGTTGTAAGAAAAGAAAAAATTCTCTTTTCAATTTTCATAAGAATATGAGTTAGAATAAAAACCCGTCCCTAAAATAATACAAAAGTCCTAAGGCAGTACTATCATCACCTCTACTAGGTTTAGAAAATTCTCCCTGCCAATTATAGACTTGAGAAACTTAATACTGTTAGTCATGACTTAGCAATAAATAAGTGAAAGCAAGATGCAATCTCCATAGTTTGTAGATACTTGTTTTTCTATATTCAACTTGGTGGGAACAAAGCATCCTCTTTCCCACAGCCTTAAAAAAAATTCTTCCCACTATTGTTCTTTCTGCTTGAGTTCCTCTATCACTCATCTGAAAGTTGGTGTTTATCCACGTATCATCCTTAGACATTTTCTTAATTTACACACTTCACTGGAATGACTTTCACTCTGGTGGTTTTAAGTTTCACAAGTACTCTGAAGACTCCGAAATTTAAAAAATCTTTTCACAAGACACAGACCTACCCAGTTATCTCCTGGACGTGCCCACTTGAATGTCTCATAAATTACTAGTTCAATATTATCTATGGATTTCATCATCTTCCTTTCAAATGTGGTTCTCCTGCAGTCTCTCCAATAATGGCACCATTATTGACCCAGTTGGCCAAATGGGAAACCTGAAGATGACTATTCACTTATTCCTTGCCCTTACTCTCACACTAATTAAATGTTTAAGCCGTACTGATTCCAACCTTTAATAACTCCCGAAATAACCATTCATCTACACTGTCTCTGCAATTGTCATAGTTCAGACCTTTATGACTTAATATATAAATTACTACAATAACCTAAAACCCTAAAGACTGAAAAATCATGCAGAAAACCATGATTTTCTAAACTTATCTAACCATGAAATTCTTTTTCTTTTTTCCCACTTTTGTTTTTCCCCTATGAAATGAACATTCTCATGAAATACACTTTTAGAAATGTTAATCTAAAGATAAAACCCTCCTTCTCCAGCCCACTAAAATTTAATGAACATATAATCACTTTTATTTTTAGATTAAATATAACCACCCACCACAATGATGTATTCTTTTTTTTCTCTCTGAGCCTATTTTAATTTCATGGTGACGAATAACAAGAAATCTATTTTCAAAATGCTATTTATCTTCTTTACAGCTTTGTTGGAGCACCTATCCTATTTTAAATCTGACAAAATTATGAAATAAGATTTAGATATGGTTTAAATGAAGAAAATCAAAATGTACTGCTAATAGGAAGGAAAAGATTTATCTGTACCTAGGGAGAAACATAAAATTAGAAGCCAAATAGGCTTATTTAATCCTGATAAAGCTGGATATGGATGCTGCCAGGCCATTACCTAAGAAATGAGAAGGCTACTTCTAATCCAGGGGACAGGGACAGGTGATCCTACAGCAAAAATCTAAAGACCATTTTAGAATGTCTACTAGATTATGTAAGCTTCCTAAAGGCTTCATATGTCTGTACTCTTGACTGTTGTTCCGAGAGTAGCATAATGCTTGAACTATAGAGAAGGCACTCAGCAAATACTTGCTGAGTATGAATGGACATTCCGATACTTGATGTGACATGTGATAAATCTGAAACATTAACTGATCTTACCAGCATTCAGGAATGTCTTTCCCTACAAATCAGAAAGCATAGTTCTAGTTCTCCAGATCTGAAAACAGGGTTAAGGTGTGAACTACAGAAGTAATTCAGTAATAGAGATATGAGAACAAATAAACTCAGAGACTCTGATGCTAAAAGATGGACCTTGTGAACCTGAAACAGGAATATAGGGGGGTTCTAAAATCAACAAGGTCTCTATTACCATTTCCAACGTACTGAACTTGTATCTGTATGACAGATATAGACATATTTCAGACAAATTCCTGAAGAGCAGAAACGTTATCTATCTTGTATGTCTACATAGAAACCTAACACATAGTACCTAACACGTAGCAGATGCTTGAAATGCCTAAAATAAGTTAAATAATGGCTATCTCGATATTTAGAATACAGATATCTCTTGTTACCTTTAAAAAAACTAGAAAATTGAAGAGGTACATTGTATATGCACTAAGTACAGTAGTTTTGTTTAATAACATAGAGAAAGGCTTTTACTTAAAATGAAAAATCACCTATATTAAACTCATTGATTTGGTGTCTGCTACTACTTAAATCATTTTATATAAAAATGTATGCTTCATATGAAAAATAGAGAAATGGAAAATATCTAAAAAAGTTTTTAAAATTTTACTTTTCTAAGAAAATGGCTCTGTGAAATAGTTTCATATAAGAAAGACAAGAATATGCTATCCACATGAATATACAGACGGGTCAGAGCTACAGCCTGGTACTAAAAGATCTATTGTGGGCTCTGGAATAAAACCTCTATGTGATACATCCTGATCATGCCCCTTACTATATGGAAGCTACCGGGCAAATTTCTCAACCTTGGTATAAGCATTAGTTTTCTAGGCTTATAGAAACTATAAACCTAAAAATGACCTATTTTGCAGCATTCCTAACAAGATTAAATAAAATATTTTATATAAAGCACCTAGCATAGTGCCTGGCATGAAGTAGGTACTTAATAAACATTTGTTCCTTTAGAGATCCCTTCCTCTTTGAAGGAATATGTGTGCAGATGTGAAAAAATAACCAGACTTTTAAATCTAGGAGAAAGGTGGTAAGAATGCTGCTGAAAACAAATCTAGTATCTGTCTCATAAATTAACAGCTGATTAAGGGTTAGAGGAGACCCTTCATTTGCCAGGTGGGTAAACAGACTCATTACTGTGTTATCCACAAGCTCCTTCTACCCAGCATTACTATAGGAAAATAATACAGATGTTTGTTCTTAGGTGTCTCTTTATTCTTCTTCTTTTTGCCTCATATCATAGTAACAGACACAGTTTATTCTGTTATCCTACAGAAGCTTATTTCAGAGCTTCTGCCAATTTGGGTAGATTCAAATGAGAAATTCTAACACTTTAAGTCATAGAAGCTTCAAAATTAAATCACTGGGAGATGGAATTTACAATTAAAAGAGTGGAAAGATTTGAAAAATCTGCAGCCTGTCCATGTAAAGATTGAAAACGTATGTTCAGAGAACAAACCAAGGGTGTGGTAAGTGGCCATTTGATAAGGATATGAGTAGAAGGAAGCCAGGTAAGACATCAAGACAATGGGAGAAAGACCTTGAAGCCATTGCAGAGCTCTTTCAGGCTGTCCCTCCTATCACAGGCCCAGAGTTCGAGCGGGGTAGAGTAGTTTTGGGAGGCAGGAGCAGGGTGCTCTCCATGGTTTTACTGCTCAAAGTCCCCTCAAAACTCTGCTCCCTGCATTCTGGTGCAGTACTCCTTAGCCACTCCATCTATGGCTCCAGCAGGTCCAAGTGAGGCTTGTGGTGCAGCTCCAGAGGGTGCAAGCAGTAAGCTTTGGCAGCTTCCTTGTGGTGCTGACTCTGTAGACATGCAGAGTGTATGAGCTGTGGGGCCATGGCAGCCTGCACCTAGATTTCAAACAATGTATTGGGAAGCCTGGGGGCCCAGGCAGAAACCTACTGCAGGGTCAGAGCTGCCACAGAGTCTCCATCAGAGCAATGCCAAGAGGAGCTGTGGGAGTAGGGCCACTTCTGAGACCCAGAACTGCAGAGCTACCAGCTTGCAGGAGTAGCCTGGGAGAGCTGCAGGCACAAGACTCCAAACCATGAGGAGTTAATGAGGTTTACATGTAATTCAATGGCAGATGAAAGACAATTATCTTTTCCCAATTACTGGCCTTTTGATAGGCTTTTCAAGTAAAAGCAAAGAGTCACAATCTTTATGGAAATAGGAATTATGATTAATTGAAACTTTAAAAAAAAAGTTTCATCCACACACACATTTGGTTCAATAACAAGCCATGGTACATGAGCACTAAAAGACTGAAAGATATTCTCTTGGGATTATATATGCTCTTCTTCCTCCTTTTCCTATTGAACATGAATCACAGCATTTATTTATATATGAGCACAGTACAGCAATTAAAAGTTATTTTATTTCTCCAAACTTAAGAGAAATAGTATATTCTATAGGTTAAAAATGTAAGGTCTGCTGTCTTATGATAGTCTCAAATTAAAAAAAAAAACAGGCCAAAACTATCACATATTTAATACATTTCACTCCTAGTTGTGCAAATCTGAGGCTTATCCAGGTCCACTACCCTTTGCTCATTGTCTCTCAAAAAGCATTTAGGTCAGACAGAGAATATGAACCTTTTTACTCTGCCTTCTAATAAAAAGTTACACAGGGAAAGAAAACCTTATGTACACAGTGAAATTTGGTCAGAGGAACTTCTATTTTCTTCTTCTCTTCTACCTATATTGACATAAATAGAGATTATACCAAACAATTAATGATCATAATTTTTTTTTTTTTTTTTTGAGATGGAGTCTCACTCTGTCACCCAGGCTGGAGTGCAGAGGTATAATCTTGGCTCACTGCAACCTCCACCTCCTGGATTCAAGCAATTCTCCTGTCTCAGCCTCCTGAGTAGCTGGGACTGCAGGCACACGCAACCACGCCCAGCTAATTTTTGTATTTTTAGTAGAGATGAGGTTTCACCATATTGGTCAGGCTGGTCTCGAACTCCTGACCTCAGGTGATCGACCCGCCTCTGCCTCCCAAGTGTTGGGATTACAGGCGTGAGCCACAGCGCCCGGCCTAATGATCATAAATTTATGCTAAACATTTTGCGTTTATGTCAGTTTCCCCCTAATTAGAAGTACTAAAATATCTAAATAATGAAAATAATAATAAACCTCTTCAATTTTACTCAATCTAAAATATAAGTTTTAATAAGGAAATTAAAGGAAAAAACATAATTATATGGATAACTTCTGGGTAGGAGTTATTTTTTAATATGTAACAATTTGTACAATAAAACTATACAACACTGGATATAGTCTCTAAATAAACTAAAATGCCATATATTTTATAATATAAATAGCTAATATATATAACAAGTGCTATTTAATGAGTGATACAATTAGGATAAATTCATCCTAAAATTTGAATTGTAAATTTTTAGATATTACCAATGTGATTTGCCATTTTGATACAGTTGTCAATAAATGATGCTCATAACTCAACCATGATTTGACATGGAGAGCCACATTAAACTATTCTAGTGATTTCCCCATTACGTGGATATTCTGCTATTATTTATATTGCCGAATCTTCTCTCAGAAAAACAATTACATTTTTTTTCTAACTCATACAACACTGTCTGAGATATTAAAATATTCAATATCTCTAGTCTTGAGCAAGGAATGAAATTCATTTATTGGAATGACATTTTAAATTAGATCAAACCTAATCTTTCATGCCAAGAGGTAGCAAATAATAGTCAATCGTAGACTGTTCCTGGGCTATGTGGATTTGAATCCTAGCTCTGCTACTAAGTCTTATATAATTTCTCTCAGAGCCTCAATATCCTGGGGAGAGGAACAAGATAATAATTCTATAACTCAGTGAGTTAATATAAATTTAGAACAGTGTTTAGAATGGAACAAATGTTATATAAGAATTAGCACTCATTTTTATTCATAATGACCACGAGGGTTAAGCATTTGGTATGTTTTAAAAAACTTGTCCCAGTAAATGGAAGAAAAATTCAACAGAGTTGGTCAAAACAGAAATCACATTATGGGTATTCTCTGATCCCATATTTTTTTCACAGACTGTGTGTGTCCCATGTGGCATCCCTTTTGTTCCAGAAGTACCTACCATTTTGATGGAGCTCAAGATACTCAACTGATGTCTGTCTGCTTTCTCCATCTCTCTCAAAGCCTAAGTCTTATGAAAACTACAATTCCTGCAAGGCACTCAAGAATGATTTCAATGGCAGACAGACACAGACTTGAGGCACCAGAACGGTAGCAGATATTTACACCCAAGAAGCCAAGGCTGCTACGGGGTGAATTCCAAAGTGGACCCCTAGCAAATTCCAATGGGGCTTATCTGGTGTAGGCAGAACACAGGGTACAAACCGATCCTTTGAAGTCCCTACAGATCCAATGGTGGTGCCTAGAAGGCAAGACTGGTATGGGAGAGAGGATTGGGGGATGGGAAGGGAGGAAGATTGAAATGAGCAACCAAGCAATTAAAAAGGATGTTGTCCTTCTTATTGGGATGGGCAGTGTCCTGGAGGCCCTTACTGGACCAATCCAGTAACCCTCTTTTTTCTGGATCATAGCAAAGTCAGAAATTTCTGAAGACATGCTGTGATGGTTGGTGAGCACTCAGGGAACTCAAGGCAAAGTTTTAGCAACAAGCACAGAAGTATTTTAACCTTTTTATTTTATTTATTTATTTACTTATTTACTTATTTTTTTTTTTAATTTAAGAGATTAAGTGTCATTATGTTGCCCAAGCTGGTCTCAAATTCCTGGCCTCAAGCAATCCTCCCACCTCAGCTTCCCAAATAGCAAATAGCTGGGATTACAGGTGCGAACCACCATGCCTGGCTCAAAACCAATTTTTAACAATCAATAGAGTTGTATTGGTACACAAATATGACTATCAGCCCTGGTTTGGAGGATCAAAGGAATGAGGCTAAGGTTAAACTTTGTCTTGGACCTGTCATACATTAGTTTTACAACTGTGTGGTTGTAAACTGCTGGCTCCAAGTATAACTTAGCAAATTATAGGGATATATAACCAGAAACTCAGTACCACAAGAAGAAAAAGTTGGGGAACCCCCAAACTTGCAGTAAATTAGTAATTAGTAACATAACTTTGTATAATAACTATATATGTTATAGTCACATACCAAACTGTAGAAGGAAAAAAATTCCTCAAGCCATTTCATTATTTCTGGAATGTCAAAGAATCCAAATCTGTCCTTACAATTTTACTCACCTGCCACTTTTTCATCTGTTTCCCTGTTACCATCATCTGAATATCTTGCAAAGTCTAAGGAATCAAGGGTGCTAATGCTCCCAGCTCGATCTATAATAAAGAGAAATATAAAAGAATTAAATGAGCATTTTAATTTAATTGTTAAAATAAGGAACAGGAATTCAAATACTTATGATTATTTCCAGTTAATAAACCTGGAATTCTAAGATCTAGGAATTCTTTTAAAACAACAACAACAAAACAAAGTAAAAATGCTCACAGCAATCAAGCTACTTTAACTAAGTTTCCCTGCCCAAATCTCCGGCCAACTCCCAAATAATGCACACACAGGGAATATTGCAAGCAGCCCAGGCAAGGACAAAACAAACAAACAAAACAGAAGTTTGAGCTGCCACCTAAGAAAGAGTTTACAGATTGAACAAGTGCCTACTGAAAGAATAGAATCCAGTCTTCATGGCCTAACACACACATTATCCATCACACAGTCAAAAATTACTTGATACACAAAAACCAGTAAAATGTGATCCACTCCAAGAAATAACACAATCAATGGGACCAACTCCTAGATGATACCAGGAGATAATGGTAAAATCAGTAGACTAAGATTTTATTATAGCTAGTATAACTATGCTCAGTGAAGTAAAGGAATATATGTATACAATAAACGAAAGGAGTTAATATCAGCAAAAACTATGGAATGTAAAAAATGCTGATAGAAATTCTAGAACTGAAATACAAGTATCTGAAATTAAAAATGTCTTGTACAGCCTAATCACAGAATGGAGATGAGAGAGGAAAGGGTCAGAAATCTCAAAGATGGATTAATGGAAATTATTCAATCTGCAGAATACAGACAAAAAAGATTGAAAAGAAAATTAACAGAGCCTTAGGGACATGTGGAACAATAAAAAAGGTCTAACATATGCAGAATTGGAATCCACAACCGATGAGGCAAGAGATGGGGTAGGTACAGGTTCAAGGTCAGAGAACATCAAGGAGGGTAAGTAAAGAGAAGAGAAACTTAGGCACCTATTAATCAAATAGCGAAAAACCAAAAATTTGAGAAAATATTAAAAGCAGACAGAGAAAAACAATGTTCTCATAGAGGGAAACAATGATGTGAATGACTGCTGATTCCTCATAAAAAACCATGAAACCAAAAACATCCAGTTTGGAAAAGAACAAGCAAAACTACTGCTATTCACAGATGACATGATGTTATATATAAGAAACTCTCAGGAATCCACTGAAAAACATTAGATGTAACAAATGAGTTTTTCAAAGTTGCAGAACATGGGACCAATGCACAAAAATCAGTTGGATTTTTATACATTAGCAATGACAATCCAAAATTAAAACAAAGACAAGTTTCATTTCCAAACACATCAAAAAAATTTTAAGAATACATTTAACAAAAACATGCAAAATGTATACAGTAAAAACTACAAAACATTGTCCAAAGAAATTAAAGATGATCTAAATCAACAGAAAGACAGCTCAGGCTTACAGATAAGAAGATCCATATCAGAACAGCAATATTCTACAATTAATCTTCAGATTCAATGCAATTCCTATCAAAATTCCAGCTGCCTTTTTTTTTTTTTTGCAGAAATTGAGAACTTGATGCTAAAACTCACATGGAAACAAAAAAGTCTCAGAATAGCTGAACAATCTTGAAAAGGAATAAAGATGGAGGACTGATACTTCCTGATTTCAAACTTAAGAGTAATCAAGGCAGCACAGTTTTGGCATACAGATACAGAACAATGCAATAGAATTCAGAGTCCAGAAATAAGCCCTTACATTTATGGTCAAGTAGTTTTTCACAATAGTACCAAGACACTTCACTGGAGGAAAGAAGTTTTTTCAACAAATTGTGCTGGGCCAAAGGAAATTGGACCACTACTTCACATCACAAGCAAAAATGGATCATAGACCCAATGTAAGTGAAAATTGCAAAACTTTTGTTAGGAAATGCAGAAGCAAATCATCACGGCCTTGGGTTAGGCAATCATTTCTTAGATATAACACAAAGCATTAGCAATGTTGTAAGCAGAAAAATGGCTCCTCACAGATGTCCACATCCTACTCCTTTGAATGTGTGAATATGTTAGTTTACATGGCAAAGGTGAAGTAAGGTTATTATTAAGATTGCTTATCAGCTGACCTTAAAATAGAGACATTATCCTGGGTTATTCAGATAGACTTAATGTAATCACAAAGACCTTGAAAAGTGGAGGAGGGCCATGAGCCAAGGAATTCCGGCATCTTCTAGGACCTGGAAAAGGCTTCCCCTAGAGCCTAAAACCTCCAGAACTGCCAATACCTTGATTTTAGACCATTTAGCTCAACGTGAGACCCATTGTGAGATTTCTACTATGCAGCCATAAAAAAGAAGAAGATCACGTCTTTTGTGGGAACAGCTGGAGGCCATTATCCTTACCAAACTAACGTAGGAACAGAAAGCCAAATACCACATATTCTCATTCATAAGTGGGAGCTAAATGAAGAGAACACATGGACACAAAGAAGGGAACGACAGACACTGGGGCCAACTTGAAGGTAGAGGGTGGAAGGAGGGAGAGGAGCAGAAAAAATAACTACTGGGTACTAGTACTAGGCTTAGTACCTGAGTGACAAATTAATCTGTACAACAAATCCCCGTAACACTACTTTACCTATATAACAAACCTGCACATGCACCCCCGAACCTAAAATAAAAATTAGAAAAAAAAGAACCATGAGGTAATAAATTTGTGTTCTTCTGAGCTACAACGTTTTTGTCAACTTTTTAAAGTAGCCATAGGAAACTAATACCGTGATAAAGGAATGAACTGATAAACTAGATTTCATCAGAATTAAATTTTTTTTTTTTTTTGCTTTAAAAGTCACCATGAAGAAAGTGAAAACACAATCTACACAATGGAAGAAATACGTGCAAATCAAGTATCTGTTAAGGACCATATCTACACGATATAAAGAATTCTTATAACTCAATAAAAAAGACAGCACAATTAAAAAATGGACAAAGCGTTCTCCAAAGAAGATATGGAAATGGCCAATGAATGAAGGAGAGATGCTCAAAAGGGAAATGATATTCATTAGGGAAATGAAAATCAAACCACAATGAGGTACATTTCAAATCAACTAGATGGTTATAATAAAAGAGATGGTAAGTTGCAGAAGATGTGGAGAAATTGAAACCCTCATACATCACTCGTCTTAATGTAAAGTGGTACAGCTGCTTTGGAAGTTTGGCAGTTCCTCCTTGAAAACATTATACTAAATAAAAGAAGCTAGACACATAAGGCTACATGGCAATATACTGTATGACCATTCATATAAAATGTCCAAAATTGGCAAATCCACAGAAACACAAAGTAGATTTTAGCTGGCATCATAGGAGAATGGGTAGTGACTGGTAATAGGTACAGGGTTTCTTTTGGGGTGATAAAAATGTTCTGGAATTAGAGTGGTGACAGTTGTACAATTTTGTAAATGCACAGAGAACCACCAAATTGTACACTTTAAAAGGGTGAATTGATGGTATATGAATTATTTTTCACTTTAATAAAAAGACAAGACAATAGTGTTGGTGTTGTGAAGAAACTGGAATCCTTACATCTAGCTGGTGGGAATGGTATGGACATTTTGGAATACAGTTTAGCAGTTTCTTAAAAGGCTACAGAGTTATCTATCATAGGACAGTAATTCTACTTCCACCTAAAGAGAAAGGACAGTATATGTCCACACAAAATCTTGTACATAATTATTCATAGCAGCATTATTCACAATGGCAAAAAAGTGGAAACAACTAAATATCTGTCCATTGATAAATGAAGAAATAAAATGTGGTATATATCCGTACAATAGAATGTTATTCAGCAATAAAAAGGATGGAACTATTGAAACATGCTACAACAATGGATGAACTCTGAAAACATTATGCTGACAGAAGATAGTTGTAAGAGAACCACATATTGTATGATTTCCATCTATATAAATTGCACAGAATAGGCAAATATATAGTGATGGAAAGTCTGTCTCTATAGACATAGAGATTAGTGATTGGGGGTTGAGGGGGAAAATGGAGTGTATGCTAATGGATAAGAGATTTGTTTTGGGGATTATGAACGGGCTGCAAAAGTAGATTAGGTAATGGTTGTACAATTCTGTAAATATACTAAAAATGAATGGAAATATACTAAAAACCAATGAATTGTACACTTTAAATGAGGCTGAGGTGGGAGGATCACTTGAACGCATGAGTTTAAGACCAGCCTGGTGGGCAACATAGCAAGACCCTGCCTCTACAAAAAAGTAAAGGCAGAAGGAAAGAACAAACAAGTGTATTGAGTTTTCAAAGTATGGACAAGTTGTGTATGAATAGCAGTTACAATGTACAGAAGCTGCGGGGCGGGGAGAGGGGGTGGTGGGTGGGGCGGGAGCAGGCAAGTCATGACAGCTGAGGCTAGGTAGGTTGTAAAGTAGCAGGAAGGACATTTTAACTGCTTCTCTATTAAATTTTACACACACAAAACTTTTTTTTATCCAGCTAATGTTTAAAAAGGGACAAATAAGAGGCTATTGTCAACCCTCTGTTAAATTGTTACTTACACAGTACTTAAAGTATACATATTGATCTAAGGAAATGGATTATTTGTGTATAGAGAGCACAATCTCGACAAATGAATGGAAGTTATAGGAATACAGATTTGGACTCCACCTTGGGCTCCCCCATCACCTTTTAAAACAGTTAGTACATCACAATAATCAAGATGGTTGACTCTTCAAATAGGGCTATGTCATTATCAATGTACCACTTGCCTTTAAATCCCTATTAAGTGAACTAAATGAAATTCTACATATATCATTCTTCTTAAACACTGTTTCTATCTGGAGAAACATTTAATTTCCCTGCAGTTTAATTATACCTGCTAAGTAATAGCTTGCAGGTTCTCCTTTACAAGCCTGGCCAACATGGTGAAAACCCATCTCTACTAAAAATACAAAAACTAGCCGGGTATGGTAGCAAGTACCTATAATCCCAGTTACTCTGGAGGCAGAGGTTGCAGTGACCTGAGATTGTGCCACTGCACTTCAGCCTGGGCGACAGAACAAGTATCCATCTCAAAAAACAAACAAACAAAAACAAACGAAAAAACTTGCTATCTATCAACTCAAGTTTTTGTTTGTTTGTTTTGGAGGCAGGGTCTTGCCCTGTTGCCCAGGCTGGAGTGCAGTGATAAAATCATGGCTTACTGCAGTCTCGACTTCCTGGGCTCAAGCGATCCTCCCACCTCAGCCTCCCAGTTAGCTGGTGGGACTATGAGCCACCAGGCCTGGCTAATTTTTTTTTAAAAAATTATAGAGACAGGGTCTTGCCATGTTGCTCTGGCTGGTCTCAAACTCCTGGGTTCGAGCAATCCTCCTGCCTTGGCCTCCCAAAGTGCTGGGATTATAGGCGAGAGCCACCACACCGAGCCCAATTTAAGTTTTAAGACAACATAAACAAAAATAATGATGACAGAAAGCCAAATATTACAGTACTCTTCATTATAACATAGTTTCTTTCAGCACAAGCTAAGAAATACCAAATACAGTAACCACAGACATCTCAAAAAGTTAATATTAAAAATGTGCTGAACTCAGGACTACTACTTAGCAATTTAAAAATAAAATACTGACATATGCAATAATATGAGTGAATCTCAAACGCTTTATGCTGAAAGAAGCCTTATAGGAGTACCTACAATATTTCATTTATATGAAGTTTTTAGAACAGGCAATAGTAATTTACGGTAGGAAAAAATTAATAGTGGTTCTTGTGGTAAAGGGCTAGAAGGGGTAGGAACTGACTGGAAAGGGCCTTGAGGGAACTTTCCAGGGTGATGGTAATATTGTATATATAATAGGAGTTTGGGTTACTACAGGTACATTCTTTGTTCAAACTTATCAAATGGTACACTTAAGATTTATACATTTTACTCTCTTTAAATATTACCTCAAAACCTCCACAATTTTAAAATATTGAGCTCTAATTAATGACATGCATGCTAAAGTATTAAGCATACTGATATGTGCAACTTAATTTGAAAAGCATAAAAAATAAGATGTACTGTTGATGGAGAAATGGCTGAAAAGATGTATTGATATTAGATAAACCAAGTATGGTTAACTGGAATTAGGTGGTGGATGTATGGGTAAAAAATTCTTTCAACTTGTCTGTATGCTTTGAACTTTTCATAATAAAAAGTTAAAGAAATAAAACTTGAATGTATGGGGGTAAAATGAGCTAACACTGATCAGGATCCATTAATAATCAAGGTTGAATCCTGGAAAATAGCTATTCTTACTGTCTTAAATAAACAAACAAAAATTTTGTGTTTTTCTCCCTCTGTTTGAAATTGAACCAAAGCTAGACCACGAATCACTAAAAGAAACAAATTTCAAAATATTGTGGATAAACTTTATAAGGCTTTTTACTAATAGACCTTTTAAATAACTGAAAATATAAAATGCTAAACTGGAATAAAACATTGAGTTATCAGTACATCTGCCTTGGTAAATAACTAATATGACACATTATAAAATGGATAGCTGGGTGTGGTGACTCATGGCTATCATCAGAGCACTTTGGGAGGCTGAGGCGGGGGACTGTTTGAGGGGTTTGAGACCAGCCTGGGAAACGTAGTGAGACATTGTCTCTACAAAAAATCGAAAAATTAGTTGGGCATGGTGGCACACTCCTGCAGTCCCAGCTAGGAGGCTAAGGTGGGAGGATCACTTGAGCTCAGAAGGGTGAGGCTGTAATGAGCCATGATTGAGACACTGCATTCCAGCCTGGGTGACAGAGGGAGACTCTGTCTCAAAAAATAAATGCATGAATAAATAAAATAAAATGAAGTTCCTGGATTACTATGCAATACCTAAAATTTCCAGTTCTTTAAAACAAAATTAATCTAACTACTTTTCTCCAATATTTTTTATTACACTATAAATGATTATTCCTTCGAATTATTAAAAAAGTACTATAAATAATTATAAAAGTACATAGAAGACTAGATAAATCATCCTAACACCACTAAAACTGGGGATAAGGGCAGTATATCATCAATTTTTTTCCTTGAATTTCTAAATATTGTTTTTTGAACTTTCCCCCATATATAAGTATGTAAAGATATTTGTGTAAAAAATAGAATAAATTTATATATACAATCTTATATCTTGCTGTTTTTTTGAGACAGGCTCTTACCCTGTCACTGAGGCTGGAATGCAGTGGCATGATCATAGCTCGCTGTAACCCAAAACTCCTGGGCTCATGTGATCTTCCCGCCTCAGCCTTCCAAGTAGCTAGGACTAGAGGTGTGCCACCATTGCTGACTAACTTTTTAATTTTTTTGTAGAGATGGGTCTCACTATGTTGCCCAGGCTGGTGTTAAATTCCTGGCCTCAAGCAGTCCTCCTGCCTTGGCTTCCCAAAGTGCTGGGATCACATATGTATTGTTTTTTAAAAATGAAGCTTATATAGTGAGAAACTGCAATATTATTAAGGCTACTGATAAAGTTGATTAAGGCTACTGCTAAACCGCTTTCCAAAATAAGTGTACATAGCAATCTGAATTCCACCAATAGTATGTAATAGCATTTGTCAATGTTCAGTATTATTATTTTTAATCTTCACCAATTTAACATGCTATAAAATTATATTTTGTTTAATTATGTATCTCTTTGATTTCTAGTGAGCTTGGACATTCTTTTTTTTTGAGACAGAGTCTCACTCTGTCACCAGGGTGGAGTGCAGTGGCGCGATCTCGGCTCACTGCAACCTCCGCCTCCCAGGTTCAAGCCATTCTCCTGCCTCAGCCTCCCAAGTAGCTGGGACTACAGGCGCCCGCCACCACGCCCAGCTAATTTTTTGTATTTTTAGTAGAGATGGGGTTTCACCATGTTGGCCAGGATGGTCTCGATCTCTTGATCTCGTGATCTGCCTGCCTCGGCCTCCGAAAGTGCTGATATTACAGGTGTGAGCCACCACGTCCAGCTACATTCTTTCAAAAATATATTGACCATTTATTTTTGGGGTTTGTGTGTGAATTATCTATTCATGTCTTTTGATCTTGTATTTAAAACTAGATATTCCTGATATATTAGTTGATCTGGCCATTGCTGCCCTAAGCAGAAACTCCACTTGAGTACTATCTTCTCTTCTCTTAGGCCCATGTCGTGGCTCCTTATTAGCTACTCTGAAGTCTCTAACCTGCATAGGAAAACATGTACACTCAATGGTGAACTTTTATCAACCAATATTCTGGTGCTGTGATACCAGGCTTCATTGTTTTATTCCTGATTTTAATAGAATGTTAGGTATGGTGTTGGCTGTTAATTTCAGATAAATATTTCTTATTAGGTATCCATCTGTTATTAGTTTACTAAGTCTTTTTCATCTTCCTTCTAATATTTTAAATCATATATACAAGCCTAGATTAGAGCTACTTTGGTCATGAGACATTATTCTTCAATAATACCATTATTATTTCTCTAAAAGTTTTAAAGAACTCATTTATTCAACAGGGAGACTCTTGGGGGAAAGCAAACACACACTTTAATTTTCAACTTGGCATTATTATGGCCATTGAAAAATATATTTTCTAATTTTTTCTAGTTCCAAGCCAACAACTTCATATTCTCCAGGAAAAAAAAGCTCTGATACCTTTTAATATAATAAATATGATGTCACAAAAGAAAAACAATCTCTCAATTCATTAAAATCTACTCCATCTTGTCAGAAAGAAAAATTATTTATGGAAGAAAGTAATTTTAACTTTGACTGGACTACCCTATATGTACTTTGGATTTTAAGACTAGTAACAGGTTATATTAAAGCTTCAAGGTAAATGTGCTTCTTTAGATTAAGCCACAATTCTTTTCCAGGAGAAGCAAATACCTTTTGTTTTCCAAATGTCCTAATATACAAGAAGAGTTTGGGAAAATTAGCCTCTTTTATTAAGAATCTACCATATTCTAATATGAAGTATTTTAACTACAGAGCATTTCTTCAAATACCAGGTTGCCTATTGTGTAACTTCTTAACAATTCACTTTATAACTCAGAAACAAATAATCAGGTACTTTCATCATAGTTGGTAAACTGGTAAAACCTGTTCATAAGTTTTATCAAGTCTGAGAACTAAACCTATTATACACAGTCGTGCAGATTGATTTTTTAAATCACATACAAAAGTAGTTTTATTTATATTTACATTTAATATTTTAGTACTGCTGAAAAATGTTTTTACTATAATTGAAAAACTTAGTCTCAGATCCTTGAAAATTACATGGCACTTTAAGAACCAAATGCATCAGAAAAACGGACCAGCTGTCGACTAATAAAAGAGTATTGGGTAATTTAAATATTTATTGAACAACTACTGTGAACTAGGTCACTGACAGGAACAGCAAAATAATTTTTTTAAAGGACATGGATATAAAGTCTAAGTAATTATGTTTATATATGCTTACATTTGCATTAATGTTTTTGTAAACATGCACAATACATTATTAATAATAACTGACTCTGAGAAGCAGAAGTACATTTTTCACTACATATTTCTCTTTGTATTATTTGAGCTTTTTGTTTTTACTTTTGGTATTTTCCCCCATAATTACATTTAATATATACTTTAATATGGGCACTTTATAATTTAAAAATCATGAAAGTATCCATTTCACAATTAAATGGAAAAAAAATCAAGCAATTTGCTTTATATTACAATTCTTTCAGTAAAGACGATTTATTCAACCATGCTTAAAAAAATCTGTCATGAGAAAGAAATATATAATAATAAATTCAATAAATATAAAGATATTGCTAATAACAGACTTACTTTAAAAGTAATTCTATTTAAACCTGAGGTTGTGTGTAAACATTTTAAAATGTTATTCAAGGGCCGGGGGCGGTGGCTCACGCCTGTAATCCCAGCACTTTGGGAGGCCGAGGCGGGCGGATCATGAGTTCAGGAGATCGAGACCATCCTGGCTGAAACGGTGAAACCCCGTCTCTACTAAAAATACAAAAAATTAGCTGGGCATGGTGGCATGCGCCTGTAGACCCAACTACTTGGAAGGCTGAGGCAGGAGAATCACTGGAACCTGGGAGGCAGAGGTTGCAGTAAGCCGAGATCGCGCCACTGCACTCCAGCTTGGGCAACAGAGCTAGTCTCAGTCTCAAAAAAATAAAAAAAAGAAAAGAAAAAACAAGTTATTCACTTAAGGAGGGATCTCAGAGATGTATGTCAAAGAAAGAGAACCTATAAGGCTACTCTAAAATATGAAAGTTAAAAAAATAAGACTATAAATTTTCTACTTTGGAAATAATGTAAAATTCATTCAATACTAATGAAAAGTTTCTTTTACGTGGGCGCTGTATTTATAAACGTCAGAGTAAAACCACAAAGGTACTCTGCCTCCTCCCACTCAAGGTCAGTTCTGAAATTATTTGGAAGGCTTGGTATAGTAGTAACCTTGGTGATAAAGAAAGGAAAGATGTGAAACACTTTAGAATACACATGATACACCAGAATAGAAAGGCTAATTTCTGGATAGACCAGGATCTTGGTCTATCTTTCCATTAAAAAAATAAAAAAAAAAAGTTGGGGACAGCCTTTCACTTTTAGCAACTGCGGCACTCACATTTATATTTTCCTGATCCTCAATTCCTCTCTAAAGATGGGGCTAATTTTTCACTGACCTCTATGTCCAAAATATTTGAGAGCTAAAAGGAATTAAGACAGTACAATCCCCTCATTTTTACAGATGAGAGAACTGAAGCTATGTACTTATGCAGTATTTACTAAGCCATAGTGAGGAGTACAAAGATAAAACTTCGGTAAAACTTTGTCCTTGCCTTAAGGAAGCTTATGAATCATTGGAATTAAGTCATATACAGGGATAACAATAATACAATTGGCTTACTTTATCTTAAAGGTTAAAAAATTAATCTGTGAGCAAGCCAGAAGTAGAATTCAAGCCTCCCAGTTTGCAGCCCACTGTCTTTTTCTCTTTGTCATAGGGTTTCAGAAAGAATGGAACTTCAAAGTCAAGATTTACACTTGGGAAGAAACTTACATGCTGAAACTTTATTGACAAGCTAGTCACTTAAAATTTCTATAATACAAGATGACTTTATCATATAAAAAGCTATTAGTAAAGAGAATGATTATTGTTAATGATGACAACAATAGTAATTGTTATTATTAACATTCTTTTTGACCACTTATTTTGTGCCACATACTTTACACAGATAACCTTTCATAACAACCCCATGCTAAAGGAGTTATTACCATCTGCATTTTACAGTAAAGGAAACAAAGACTATCCAGAGTCATGCAATGAGGGAGTGGCAGAATAGAAATATGAACTCAAGCTCTCCGACAGCAAAGCCTGAGCTCTAAACCATTGGTTCTCTTGAATAATATGTAAGAGCATCCAGGTTCTGATCGCCTAGATTCCAGGTAAGTTGGGTTTGATGTTGTGAATGGCCTCAGAAACAGAGCTTTGATGGAATCTTGCTCAGACAGAGTTGAGGAAATTGGATATAAAGTAAAAGGTTAATTTTCACAAGAAAATATTCCCAACTTATAAATGTGTAGGAAACTACTACCTAAAGATCAATTCTTTAACGTAACTTCAATATTTACTGAAAGCTTGTATGCCAGGCACAATATTAAGTACTGGTGATACATAGATAAATTTTCTATAAACTGTCTACCTTAGGCATTTGTGCTAGGCATGAAAGAGGACAATATAAGACCTATGAGCTAACATCTTTTAAAAAATCTAGTCAGCTAACACATCTACACACAAACATTTCAATAATATTATTAAGAGTTAATTAGAAACACATATTCACAGGTCTGTATATAATTAATTTCCATAAGTGGAACAACCAAAAAAACCCCTCAAGTACAGAAGATTTAGAGATCACCATGGGCTGGAGAAACTTTAGGGAAAGGCAGGAATATAAACAGGACCTTCCTTTAAGGATGCACAGGATTTAGAAAAAATATGGAAGAGAGGACAAGCATTCCATAAGAAAAAAAAAATAATGTGGACAAGGATACCAGGCAAGAAAATAGAATATTAATATAATATAATAAATCTAAATATTCAAGAAAATATAACACATGTTTCAAGGGAAAAATGAAACAATGTGAGTAGAATAAAGGTTTTGCATATGGACAACATGGTTGAAAGGGCAGGAAGAAGCAAAACTAAAGGGATAACTTTATTATACATAGCCACAATAAAATATTTTAAAGTCACTTTTATACTTTGACAAATATATCATACAAAAAGAGAAGAAATTAAAAAATTCCTAGTGAGGTTTATAAATTTTTTCTGTAATACATATTTTTTTGCTACTAAAAAAGGTTTGAAAAAGTTGCTTTGGACAGGAGGAAGCAATTTTATTTAAAAGGCTTTAGCTAGAATGACATGAATAAATAACTATGAATGAATAACTCTTAAAATCAAGTAAGAGTAAGGATGGAGGAAGAGATTAAAGCTATAGGATAAGACTAAAACTGATGGTACGAATGTGAGCTAAAGCCTGAACTAAGGGAGCACACAAGCACACACTGATAGGTGGTTTGAAGTAACAGAAATGTCAATGATACTACCTTGAGCAATCTTATCCACCCACAACAGGACCAGCTGGTTTCAAAAACAAATGAACACTATTTCTGATGGCTGAGGATTTTTGACATAATAGGTGAGAAAATCTGGAAGAAGGCTACACCCATGATTGCAACTGTGTTCTAGTCCTCCTTGAGGTTTAGTCATGCTCCATGACTAGATCAGAAACTTACAAGTAACCATGCAGCAAACCCTGAAGATTAAAAAAAAAAGAGAGCACAAGCTAATTTGGCCTTGTTAGTTTATTTCACAGAGAGGAACAGTTGATGACTATATTTGGCTGTCAGTTGAGGTTTAGTTGATCCTGGGCTTTGCCCAGATATCCTACAATCACATGTAGGATGTGACTATCCTAATTTTGATTAAGTTTAATGCTATGCAGTGTGGGCGCCTTGATGAAATGAAGTGATGCTTTAGGCAGATTATTCATCTGTGACTTAGTGTGGTGCTATGGTTTGTCACTCTAATTATTTTTTAAATGATCAATTTTGTACTATCTGGCTTGCCTTCTGCATTAAGAAGTGATTTACCCAAGCTGAAAGAGCTAGTAAGTGGCAGAGACAGAACTGAAGATCAGACATTGGTATAAGTCCAGTGGTCTTCAAACAATAGGCTGATTTCAGAATTATAGTTGGTATAGTCTGGCACAGACCTAGTGTTGTTTTATCAGTCACAAATGTTTCCACAGCTACTCTGATGAAGCCCATATTTCTCTATTTGTTCACACCAACATGAGATGTCTGTCCTGTATCTTACTATAATCCAATCATATCAGCTCTAGGGCATTCTTCTTGATCCCGCTATCTTTTGCTGAATCTTGGTAAATACCATTGCTATATTCAATTGTAATGGGTATTCAATTCTCAGAAATCTATGAGGAATCTATCCTTAAAGAAAATTAATCAATTTACAGTCAACTTGTTCAGGTTTTCCTATATAGATTTCCTTAGTTTGTAGAAACTAAGTATACTGTAGATGTGAAGTTTCTCAACTGATATTTGTAATTCAGATATAAGTATTGTCTATTTTTAGACAAGGCTGGGAGGCTGGGAGCTGCAGGATAGTGTGGAACAGCACAGTTAAAAGCTAAATTAAAAACAAATTCACTCAATTTAATTTTTGACTGAAAAATGCCAAACAACCAATCTAGGTTTTTAACAAACATTTTGAAGATCCAGCTCTAACTTCCTTGTTTGAAAAGTAGAAAGCATAATTTTAATTTTTCACAGAAATAAGGTTGGTTTTCCCAGATTAATATCCTTATCTTGCTTCCTTGTAGAGTACCACAAGAGGCTGAAATGTCATATTGTATTTTTGCAACTACCCCAGTGGAAACACCCTATTATATGGTAAGCAGATGATGGTAAGCAGTGAGTGTCATGTTTCCCAGATGATGTTTTAAACATGAAAAAATACAAGAGCTATTATCTTTCCTTCACCTATACTTCCTTTTCCTTTCCTTACCCAGGATAAAGAGTCTAAATATAGCCAAATAATAAAGTTACTATTTATTCAAAATTTTACCCACCCTTGAGGGTCAAACTTAACTTTTACTTTCCCCACAGGCCCATTTCATTTTCACAATCAACAAAGATTTTTCTATATCAGAATGTTTATATTCTGTAAACATTATCTTTGCCACAGGAGACTATTCTCAAATTCTTTCATGTGTTAGTCTTACCTCTCCATCAAGAACATAAGCTCAAGGATATGCATTAAACTTTTAGATCGCTGTAATCCTTAACTGACCACAATGTTTAATAAATATATCGATGTAAAAATACTGAATACCAACTATATTCAGGCCACCATGCTAAGCAGGGATTATATCTAACTACAGGAATAAATTTGAAACAATTAGAAAGACATAGGAAAGAAAAATGACAGTTACACAGTAGATATATTTAGGAATGTCTATGGCCCAGAGAATAGTGGAAAGTCTAATTCAGGTAAAAGCAGTGAACTTAATAAATTTTAGAAATATTGTGATGGGGCCGGGCGCAGTGGCTCACCCCTGTAATCCCAGCACTTCGGGAGGCCGAGGCAGGTGGATCACTTGAGGCCAGGAATTCAAGACATGCCTGGCCTACATGGCAAAATCTAATCTCTACCAAAAATTCAAAAATTAGCCATGTGTGGTGGTGCGGGCTTGTAATTCCAGCTACTGAGGAGGCTGAGGCACCAGAGTCACTTGAACCCAGGAGGCAGAGGTTGCAGCGAGCCAAGATTGTGCCACTGCACTCCAGTTTGGCCGACAGAGGGCGACTATGTCTCAAAAAAAGAAAAGAAAAGAAAAGAAAAATTGCGCTGGTATTTTCTCTCTCAGAAAGCAGAGGCAACACTAAATCCAATCCCAACTTAACAGAGGGGAACTACTTTATAAAGTAGAAGGGATGAAAAGTTTGTAAGAAAGCAATCGTGACATCTTAGTGTTGGCGATGCTAAGAAAGGAACACTGAGCATAGTTAGATATATGCTTTCAGAGTTCTGAGAAACGATACGTTGGATCATGAAAGAAAGATTTTAGGCCAGGCTTGGTGGCTCACGCCTGTAATCCCAGCACTTTGGGAGGCCGAGGCGGGCGGATCACATGAGGTCAGAAGTTTGAGACCAGCCTGGCCAACGTGGTAAAACCTGGTCTCTACTAAAAATAAAAAAATTGGCTGGGTGTGGTGGCATGCGCCTGTAGTCCTAGCTACTCGGGAGGCTGAGGCAGGAGAACTGCTTGAACCCGGGAGGTGGAGATGGCAGTGAGCCAAGATTGCACCACTGCACTCCAGCCTGGCGACAGAGCGAGACTCCGTCTTAAAAAAAAAAAAAAAAAAAGGAAGACGATTTTGGAAGGCTGCAAGCTCATAAGTGAAATGATTACATTCAAACATAGATGACTACCTCCTGATTAGCTGCCTTATAAAAATTTGAAGGCATGGTAAAAGAAATCTATCACCAAAAGGCATGTTAGTTGCCTTCTCCACTTGATCACATTACATCTCTATTGTGCAAAGAACTGGGCTAATCATAAGAAATTACAGTCTAATTTTGATTAGAGCCCTAATGCTTCAAGCAGAAAAAGCATTACTCTTGCTAAGTTACTATAACCTGCTCAGTGTTCATCAATGTCATTACCACAATTTTTATCTTGCAATGTAACTAGAAAACAAAGTACTGAATGGAAGCTATCCTGGCTCACCTGGCAAAAATACAGGTACACACACACACACACACACACACACACACACACACACACACACACAGTGTGTATATTCCAGCAAATAATATTACATATAAAAGATCTAATTGGTTCATCATGTAAATTTAGTAGGAACATTACAACAATGCTATAAGAATTTATCCAAAACTGAGATTTCCTTAGAATATCTGTTAAAAGTAATTTTATTCAGTTAATAGAAATTCTATTGAAAACATCAAACTTATAAAGCTATATATCCTGTTCATATTTGAATGTTTTGTAAATATGGATTATTCTTATAATCAAGAAAAAAATTAAACAGTATGAAGACTTCTTAAAGTATGTTTAAAAGCACAACTATATTACAGTATTAAGTCAACAGTTTTAGGGAGATAATTCACTAAATCTAAAATTATAAAGGTTAATAGGATTACATTGTTCTTAAACATCATTAAATAAAGAAAACCACTTTTTATTATATATTTATTGTTCTGAAGTATTCTGAATTTTCAGATCAGACACATATCAATCAAAATATATACAAAAACAAATCAAAATAATGTTTTAGATAATCCATACTACCAATCTTTAAACCGTTTATAATCAACCAACAAGTGCTTATTGAGTATTATAAAATCACACCCAAGTAGTATCAATCAACATGCTAAAATTGAATATATAGAGGACCTTTAAAAATAGGCAGTAGCCCTGTCCTAGACAATATAATTTGTGTGATCAGGAGCTTAGTTGAAATCTTCCAAATACAGTACTGAGCACAGTTTTATACAAGTATTTTAAAACTGTACTAAAGTTTGTACTATAAATGTCTGCATGTTTATAGGAGGAATATTTAAGAAATATTTCTTTTCTCCTTTATGATACCTTCATTAAAATACAGTTCCTGCCACCACAGACCTAACTGTAAAAGTCAAAACTATAAAACTTAGAAGAGAAAATCTTTGCAACTCTGGGGTAGGCAAATGTTTCTCAAAAGGACATACAGAACATAAATTATTAAAGAAAAAAACAGTCAACTGGATTTGATGAAATCAAAAACTTTTGTTCACAAGACACACTGCTTTTTGGGGTTTTTTTTTTGAGACAGGGTCTCGTTCTTTCTCCCACGCTGGAGTGCACTGGTATCATGGCTCACTGCAGCCTTGGCCACCTGGGCTCAAGCGATCCTCCTATCTCAGCCTCTCAAATAGCTGGGACCACAGGCCTAGGCCACCATGCACAGCTAATTTTTGTATTTTTTTGTAGTGATGGAGTTTTGTCATGTTGCCCAGGCTCGTCTCAAACTCCTGGGCTCAAGCCATCTGCTCACCTCATCCTCCCAAAGTGCTGGGATTACAGGTGTGAGCCACTACGTCTGGTCTGAGACACATCATTAAGAAAATAAAGGCAAATCAGACTGGAAGAAAATATTTGAAAAATTCACATTTGCTAATGCACATATAGAAAACTCTTACAACTCAATAATGAAACAAAACCAACATGTAAAAAACCTTAATTTAAAAAAGGGCAAAATAATATCCCTGACGAACATCAATGCAAAAATCCTCTATAAAATACTGGCAAACCGAATCCAGCAGCACGTCAAAAAGTTTATTCACTACAATCAAGTTGGCTTCATCCCTGAGTTGCAAGATTGGTTCAACATACACAAATCAGTAATGTAATTCATCACATAAACAGAACTAAAGACAAAAACCACATGATTATCTCAATAGATGCAGAAAAGGCCTTTGATAAAATTCAACATTCCTTTATGTTAAAAACTCTCAATATACTAGGTATTGAAAGAACATACCTCAAAATAATAAGAGCCATATATGACAAACCCACAGCCAATATACTGAATGGGCAAAAGCTGGAAGCAATCCCCTTGAAAACTGGCACAAGACAAGGATGCCCTCTCTCCCCACTCCTATTCAACACGGTATTGGAAGTTCTGGCCAGGGATCAGGCAAGAGGAAGAAATAAAGGGTATTCAAATAGGAGGCGAGGAAGTTAAATTGTCTTTGCAGATGACACAATCCTGTATCTAGAAAACCCCACTGTCTCAGCCCAAAAGCTTCTTAAGCTGATAGGCAACTACAGCAAAGTCTCAGGATACAAAATTAATGTGCAAATATCACAGGGATTCCTACACACCAACAACAGACAAGCAGAGAGCTAAATCATGAATGAACTCCCATTCATAAATGCTACGAAGAGAATAAAATACCTAGGAACGCAGCTAATAAAGGAAGTGAAGCACCTCTTCAAGGAGAACTACAAACCACTGTTAAAGGAAATCAGAGAGAACACAATAAATGGATGCTCATGGATAGGAAGAATCAATATCATGAAAATGGCTATACTGCCCAAAGTAATTTATAGATTCAATGCTATTCCCATTTAACTACCATTGACATTCTTCATAGAATTAGAAAAAACTTTTAAAATTCATATGGAACCAAAAAAGAGCCCGTATAGCCAAGACAATCCTCAGCAAAAAGAACAAAGCTGGAGACATCATGCTACCTCACTTCAGACTATACTACAAGGTTACAGTAACCAAAACAGCATGGTACTGGTACCAAAACAGACACGGACCAATGGAACAGAAGAGAGCATTCAGAAATAAGACTGGATACTTACAACCATCTGATCTTTGACATACATGACAAAAACAAGCAAAGGGGAAAGAATTCCTTATTTAATAAAATGCTGGGAGAACTGGCTAGCCATATGCAGAAAATTGACACTGGACTCCTTCCTTACAACTTATACAAAAATTAACTCAAGATGGATTAAAGACTTAAATGTAGAACCCAAAACTATGAAAACCCTTGAAGAAAATCTAGGCAATACCATTCAGGACATAGGCACGGGCAAAGATTTCATGCCAAAAATGCCAAAAGCAATTGCAACAAAAGCAAAAATTGGCAAATGGGATCTAATTAAACTTAAGAGCTTCTGCACAGCAAAATAAACTATCAGAGTGAACAGACAACCTACAGAATGGGAGAACATGTTTGCAATCTATACATCTGATAAAGGTCTAACATCCAGAGTCTACAAGGAATTTAAACAAATTTACAAGAAAAAACAAACAATCCCATTAAAAAGTGGGCAAAGGACATGAATGGACATTTCTCAAAAGAAGACATTCATGCGGCAACAAGCATATGAAAAAAAGCTCAACATCACTGATCATTAGAGAAATGCAAATCAAAACCACAATGAAATACCATCTTAGGCCAGTCAGAATGGTGATTATTAAAAAGTCAAGAAACAACAGATGCTGGAGAGGTTGCAGAGAAATAGGAATAGCTTTTACACTGTTGCTGGGACTGTAAATTAGTTAAACCATCGTGGAAGACAGTGTGGTGATTCCTCTAAGATCTAGAACCAGAAATACCATTTGACCCAGCAATCCCATTACTGGGTATATGCCCAAAGGAATGTAAATCATTCTATTATAAAGATACAGGCATGTGTATCTTCACTGCAGCACTATTCACAATAGGAAACACATGGGAATCAACCCAAATGCCCATCAATGAAAGACTGGATAAAGAAAATGTGATACATGTACACCATAGAATACTATGCAGCCAGCCATAAAAAGCAACAGGATCATGTCCTTTGCAGGCACATAGATGGAGCTGGAAGCCATTATCCTCAGCAAACTAACACAGAAACAGAAAACCAAACACCGTATGTTCTCATATATAAGTAGGAGCTGAACGATGAGAACACATGGACATGGCGGGTGAGGGGGAGAGCATCAGGAAAAATAGCTAATGCGTGCTGGGCATAATACCTAGGTGATGGGTTAATCTGTGCAGCAAACCACCATGACACATGTCTACCTTTGTCACCAACCTGCACACCCTGCACATGTACCCTGGAAGTTGAAGGTGAAAAAAAAGGTGCAAAAGATTGAATAGGCATTTCATAAAAAATATACTAAGCAAAAGGCACAGGAAAAGGACCTCAGAATCATTAGTCATCAGGGAAATAGAAATTAAAGCCACAATGAGACACTGCTACATTCTCACTAAAATGACAGATTAAAAAGCCCGAAAATACCAAGTGTTTAGGAGGTGTACAGAAACTGGAACTCTTGTACATTGGTGGTGGAAATTTTAAATGGTCCATTTTGGAAAACAGTTTGGCAGTTTCTCATAAAGACGTAAATGGCAGCTTTCTTTATAATAACACAAAACTGGAAAAAACACAAATGTCTTAAAAGACACAAATTTTTTATCCCCCCCTTTTGGGGATAAAACCAAAAAGGAATGATCTAGAAATACACACAAAGACATAGATGACTTTTAAAAACATGCTGAAGGCAGATACACAAAAAAATACGTTCTATGATTCTATTTATATCTAATTTTAAAACAGGCAAAACTTATCTAAAGACGTAGTTCTCAACTGGGGAAATTATGCCCTCCCCTTCCCTGGGCAATGCTGGAGACATTTTTGGTGGTCATAACTGGGGTGGCATAGGTATGGGGGTGGTTGCTAAAGGCATCTGGTGGGTAGAGGTCAGGGATGCTGTTAAACATTCTATAATACACAGGCCAGCAGCCACGGCAAAGCATTACCAGGCCCAAAATGTTGAAAGTACCCAGGCCCAGGTTGAGAAATTCTGTTCTAAGTGATCAGTGGTGGTCTAGATGGAAGTAAGGATATTGAATGAAGGAATTCTGGGGATAATAAAAATGTTCTGTATTTTATTTTATTTACTTTTATTTATTTATTTTTGAGATGGAGTCTTAATCTGTCGCCCAGGCTGGACTGCAGTGGTGGGATCTTGGCTCACTGTAACCTCTGCCTCCTGGGTTCAAGCGATTCTCCTGCCTCAGCCTCCCGTGTAGCTGGGATTACAGGTGCCCACCACCACGGCTGGCTAATTTTTGTATTTTTAGTAGAGAAGGGGTTTCACCATGTTGGCCAGGCTGGTCTCGAAATCCTGACCTCGTGATCTGGCCGCCTCGGCCTCCCAAAGTGTTGGGATTACGGGCTTTGAGCCTCTGCACCCTGCTGATGTTCTGTATTTTAATTGTGGTAGTGACTGATTTGTCAAAACTCACCAAACTGCACACACTTAAAACGTGTAAATTTTACTGTATGCAAATTTTACATCCAAGTTGATGCTAAAAAGTATAGTGCCTGTATAAGACTATGTTAAACAGTTTAATCCATTTTTTGTTTTTTAAAACACACGCACAGAAAAGACAGGTAAGGCAACTACCATTAAAGACAGGAAAAGCAAATACCATTGGTGGGATTATGGATAATTTTGAATTTTTTGTCCTGTTGTTCATTTGCTTAGTATTAAGTAAAAATTTAATAAACTTGATGTGTACACACACACACAGAGACAAACACACACACTTATATATCCAGTACCTAAAACAGGTACAAATAAATGAGGATAATAGAAAAGCACAGGTGCACATGAATATTTAATTGTGATATTTGATCATAAGACTCTAGTTATTTCAAGAAACTATAAAAATGTATAATGCAAAGGCACTTAGAAGTAAGGTTTTAGTTTAAAACACCGCTAAACTATTTAGTGAGCTCAATTATAATTCTTTCAATACAAAAAAGTTTGCAAGGAGGAATTTTCACTAGAAACAATGCTATGATAGCCCTAATAAGACAGGGTGAAAAGGTCAAGAAATTCTTTAAAATTAAATGAATAAAGTTACCAACTAAGGAATAATCCATTTCACTGTATTAATACGGTTGAAAACACAGCAGATACAATTCAGTTATGTTCATCAACAGCCAGGGACTGAGCGAAGTGTGAGGAATTTATTATAAAAATGTCTCTGAAGAACTGACCAATGGAGAAAAATGGTATTGTCAACAATCACATACAAACGGGCTAAAGGCTATGATGGAGGTTTGAAAGTGTTAACAATGAAAGAAACCAAGCAACTACCTAAGCCTGGAGGAAGCATTTACAAAGGTGACATCTTAGCTAGACCTTGTCCGGTGAAAAATCATGAGATAATTTAGAAATCTTAGAAATAACACAAAAACCAAAAAAAAAAAAAACCCACAAAAAAACAAACAAAAAAAGACCCACCACCACACATAACAATTTTGTTACACTACTGTCTCATTTTATAGTCTTAAAGGTCAGCAATGAGAAAATCTTTTCCCGAAAAAGAAGATTATCCTACATATTGAGTAAGGAAATTATAACTACTGAGAAAATCCCATATCCAAGGGGGAAATATATTTAAGATTCACCTTGATAGAAAATGCACTCCCTAAGCTTCCACCACGTCTACGTTTGGCAGTTTAAGTCTCTGGCACTATTCAAAAGCATAGTGATTAAAAAAAAATCAATTAGGCTGCAGTTTAAAAATTCTATATGAATACTTGTTAATATAGAATTAATATATGGCCTCATACTAAAACATCTCCATACATTAGTAAGGGAATATTTAATATACCTCCCAAAAGGGAGACACTGGGAATCCTACACGCAGTACAGTACATCTTTGACAGTAAGTTTTCAAGCCATAAGAGATGCTTACAAATATATGGGGTAAACGATTACTCTATGCTGCTAAAAATCATTCCAACAAGGTAAAAAGGTCAATTCCTATCTAATGCAAAGAGAAAAGCCTGCATGGTCGTGGGATGGTGAGACAGACTGCTGGTAGAACCTGTCTGCCTTGCTCCTTGCATTTCCTGTAATTTTGAACATTACTTAAATTAAGGCATTGAAACTGAATTACATCAACTTTATCTCAACAGAACAAATTTTGTGCAGCAGAAAACCCAATTTTGGCGGTGAAAAAGTCGTCCCAAAGACAAAGGGTCTTAAGTACATCTGACTTTTCGGAGACAGCAGCAGTGTGTCCTATTCTTTCTCTCCTGGCTCAGACTCAAAGAACTACTGCAGACAATTCAGGTAACACTATTTCCTGGTAGTGTGATTCAGGTAACTGGAGAAAAAGGAAAAATGCTTAAAGCAATAAACTAGTATAAAAGGGAACCTTCTGGAGTCCCGTAATAGCCAGTGAACTAGAAACTCTTGATATTTTATAGATACTGACACCAATAGGGGAGCCAGGAGCCAAGTGCAACACCAGCCAAGGGTTGGAAGCAGGCAGAGAGAACAGTCACTGCCTGATCCTCTTGCTTCCACCGCAGAAGAGCGCCCCCACCCCAATACTCTCGTTCCTTAAAATGTCCCTATCGGGACCCACGCAGAAATACCCCCTCTCCCCTACAGTAACTCCGCACAATCCCAAATACCCTGCCGGAGTGTGACAGGCTGCGTCCACTTACTGAGCTGTCCCCCGCCCGACGCTGTACTCGGTTCCCGACCTCCAGCGCCCCCAACGCCGGCTGCTCCAGGGACCCCTGGCGCCCCCATCCCCGGCGGGGTTCCACTTTGCCTCTCGAAGTTGCCTGGATTGGAGAAGTAGTCGCGAAGCCGAGGCAGCTCCCGGCCACTCTCTAACAGCTCGGTATGCAGCTCCAGGGCGGTCAGCAAGTATTGATCGCGCAACAGCTGAGCAGCGATCGCATCAATTGACAATCGGGCCGGGGTCTCCCCGGTGCCCCCCAGGGCCACTGCAGCCGCCGACGCCTCCCCAGGGAGCCCTGGCCGCGCACTGCTTCCTAAGGCCACGGGATCCTGTGGCGACAGCGAGCCCGCAGAGCCAGGATCTAGGCCACTTCCGGCACCCAGCCGAAGTACTGCCCGCCGTTCCTCTGTTGCAGCTACCTCGTCATCGTCCTCATCCGAATCGCTGAGAAATGGATTCACGCCGCCACCACTGCCACTACCTCCAGGCGCCATCGCCGCCATCTTATCCTGTCAGGAGTGTGGGCGCCTCCCTGACTGGTTCCGACAGGCCGCAGCCCGAATCCTCTAGGCCTCAGGGGACACAGCGCACCTCCACAGCCCCGGCCTGACCACGTCCTGCCTCCCGACTTAGAGACAAGGAGTAGGCTCCAAGGAAGGAGATCCGGATGCAGCTGCACCTGATGCCTCAGCCTCTGCTGCACCAGCAGCCCGGCTCTGCAGGCGTCTTCCTGGTCTCCAGTCTCGCGAGAACTGGAGCGTGCCCTGCCCCTCTCCCCGATCTAGCCCCGCCCCAGCCCCGCCCCAGCCCACTTCAGCTCCGCCCATTCCCAGCGCCAGAGAGCAAAGATTGAAGGCCCCGCTCTCCGCTCAAAAGCAAAACTCCACCCACGACTCCTCCATGATTGGTCAGAGGAGGAAGGCGTGGAGCGGACTGACGGGAGACTGGCCCGAGAATTATCGCGAGAGCAGCAGCGGCCGGGCAGGTGTTGGGGGCGTTCCGGGATTGAGGGGTGGTTGTAGTGGTGGCTTAGGAATACCCTCCCGGCTATCGCTTCAGTGGGTAGAAGGGACCACTGCCCGAGAGCTTTAATGGAGCTGGGTCCTGCCTTCACGCTGAGGAGCCCTCGTTTTCGAGATCAGGCCTGACCGGGATAAGCTCCAGGTAAAGTTCAGGGACCAGTGCGCGGAGGGTGTCGGCGCCCAAACTGTGGTGTCGCGCCCGCGGACGCGCTGTTTCCCTACTGCGCTGCACTTTTTCTCGTTATTTGCTGCCAGTGGTGACATTTTGTCCCCACGGATAGCAAGTGCCCAGGCCTGTAGTCAGAATGTGACTTCCTTTCTTTTCCCTTCTCTGCCACATGCTTGCACACTCGGGAGGCCTAGCGACAGCACGACTTCTCAGCCCCGGAGGTGGTCCTGCCTGTGGGTGGGGACGGGGGCTGGAGAGACTAAACGGAAAAGGGAACGCTGAGGTTGGCATTTGCCTGGATCTGGGAACATCCTCGAGTTGGAAAACAAATTGTTAGGTGCTCAATAAACGCTTAGGATTTAATACACGATTTACACAACAGGGACCCTTCAGAATATCAAATGCTGTCTCACCAGTAGACAGATAAGTAAACTTAAGCCAAGAGTGGTTGATATAAAATCAGCTCCACGCCGGGCGCGGTGGCTCACGCCTGTAATCCCAGCACTTTGGGAGGCCGAGCCGGGCGGATCACGAGGTCGGGAGTTCGAGACCAGCCTGACCAACATGGTGAAACCCCTTCTCTACTAAAAACACAAAAATTAGTTGGGCGTGGTGGCGCGCGCCTGCAATCCCAGCTACTCGGGAGGCTGAGGCAGGAGAATCGCTTGAACCCCGGAGGCGAAGATTGCAGTGAGCCGAGGTCGCGCCACTGCACTCCAGCCTGGGCGACAGAACGAGACTCCGTCTCAAAAAAAAAAAAAAAAAAAAATTCAATTCCGCTAATAAGGAGTCAAAGGAATTAACATCTTTTCTCTTATGTCCCAAACGATTCTTTATCCACTGTCTCCTGCAACATTTCTGACTCGTTCATGCAGGCTAGAATCAAGGTTTTGGAACTTAGAACTATTTTAAAAGTTGAATGCTTCAGAGAGTTTTGATTTTTTTAATGAAATGTTAGCATATAAAGTACATATCCTAAGTTTAGAAGATCAACGTTTATCTTTTGTGTCATTCCTTGATTATGATCTGAAAAGGTAAAGGAATTTCCAGCCAATACAGTTAGACTGCTATTTCTTATGGCTCCTATTTTTCTCACACACAAATGACCACTTTTGCAGGCTTTAGATTTCCTTTCTTAGTGTACAGCTTCCAGTAAATGCCGAAATACATAGGCAGTAGTAATTAGTGCTATCAGGTAAGTGACATATTACATTCAGTGTGTAGTAAACATTCCACAGTAAAGTATCTCCCGTTAGCTCCATGGAAAAATTAAAATAGACGATTCTTACATAACCTTAGGTCAGGTTATTGGTTTACATGTAAAAGTATGCCAACAATTAAGAGTAAGCTTTAATTTCAATTTACCCAGGCTCAATAAACTAAAATTTTCATTTGAATGGGGATTTGGGTTTTTAAAATTTTATTTTTGCTAGAAGTTTAAAAAAAAATAGTACCAAGAATTTAAACTATTTTTTTATAGGACATTAGTTCCCAATGTTTTAATGATAAATAGTTTTCTGTGCCATATATTAAAAGTAAAACATGGGGAAAAAATCCCCCCAAATAGAATTGAAATGGCAAATACTGTATCCTGTTAGAGATTTCTTAGCAAAAGGGATTGCTGATCCGTATTTTAGTTGGATTTTCCAGAGAGATTAAAATGGAACCAATTTCTGGAATCCAGGAATGGAGGATTAGTGAATGGCATGGGAAGGGCATGATTAGAAATGGATTGTTTATATACAATATTTCCATCTCCATGATTGGGAAATTGAGAAATCTCCTGCATTTAGGATTCCTGAAGAGGATTATGCTTATAAGATAGAAAAGCTTAAGTTCAGATCCCAATTCTACTCATTATTTATTGTGAGACCTTGAAAAAGTTACCTAACTTCTCAGCCTTACTTGCATTCGTCTATCAAAGGGGATAAGGAAAGTACACAGAATTGAGAATGTTCTTGTCCCAGTGCCTGGTACCTGCTACACAATAACTGTTACTGTGGTCACTTATTAATTATTGAAATATTAGTATGTGTTGAGAACATTTGACAAGTGTTTAAAAATAAAAGTAATATCAATCGTTTTGGCAGTGCAAGCCTGAAAAAGCAATTAAGTCAGTAGGGCTGAAGGGAGTATCTTTAATTTGGGGTCTAAGTTCTAAAACACAAGTTGAAAATAGATTTAAAATGTTTCCTCAGAGAGTTGTAAGAACTTGCATGGAGAGGAGTTCTTGCCATACAAATCTGTAGTTTTCTGCTTCTATTTCTGCCTCCTATCCTATAACCATGAACTTGTGTGTTTGATCTTGTAAGCCCATAAGAAATCAACTGCCCAGTCTTCCCAGTATGTACTTTTCTTTTCCACAATACACAGAAGTTTGGTTATTCGTGAATAATGTATAAGTAACACACACTGGAATATTAAAAATTACCGATCACTACTTATAATAATTTATTATTAATAGTGTTGGGAGATTTCCTTTCTGCTTAGTAAGATTTTCAATAATCTAGGCCCTTACAACTAATGTTTCATCTGACTAATGATAGTTATTAAAGCTTGTGCCTTAGCAATGAAGATGTAAAAGATGCCTTTTTTCAAAGCACGTCAATCATTTTAGTATTTAAAAAATTATTTTAGGTTTTAATAGTCTTAAAAGAACCACAAGTAATATTCTGAATGCAAGTTTCGGTTGACTTGAGGTTTTAGTAATACCTCATGTTTTATTGTTTTTCAGTGTGTGGTAAACATCCACAGATAAACTAGATAACTTGTATTGGTACATGCATATATCTTTTTAAAATTTTAATAGTTATGCGTTTGTTTTGGAGGTATTTCTTTTTCAATAAATCTGAATAAATTGTGATTTTCTTTAAAGAGAAGTATTAAGTAATATTTAGTATTAAGCAATTAAACTAATTAAAATAAGTAGTGAATGCTGATATTTTGTAATAACTGCAATTTTATTTACATTAATAGTAAATTACTTTATCATAAAAGGTTTATTTTTTTTTTTTTTTTAAGTATTTTCAGTCTTCACATCTTGTTCTGGAGGAACAAAAACAGAAGCAGGGCATCCTCTAGTGGCTGTAGTGCATATTGCATTTACCCTTGAAATGATAATTCTAAATAATTTATTCAGCAAACATTTGAGTCCTTACTAAGTGCATAGGACTCTGATGGGTGTTGGAGATGCCCCATCCTGCTGTCATGGAATTGTGGTGAAGTGACAGAGACAGACATTAATTCAAATAGTCATAGACAAAGCTATGTAATTACAAACTGAAATAAAAGTTTTCGTTTCTGACTTGACCTGCATAATCCCTGAGGAAGTGATGCTTGAAATGGAATGTTAGGAGAGAGTGGAAGATAGGTTGCAAGTACATTCTGCAGAGAGGAATTGAGCCTACGAAGGTCTTGTAGCAGTGGGATACTTGAATAAAAGAAGGGGCCAGGGATGTGAGATGTTACAAAGTAAAGGGGAGTGCTATGAGACAGAGTTAGAAAAGAAGGCAGAGGCTAGTCTATAAAAGACCTTGTTAGTCACATTAAGGATTTTAGTCTAGATTAGTAGGTGAAAAGGCACTGGAGAGTTTTTTTTTTCAGCTGTGACTTCATTTTTAAATTTATTTTTTAATTAACATATACAATTTTATGTATTCATTGTGTACATGATGTTCTTCAGTATATATACATTGTGAAATGCTCAAATCTAGCTAAGTAACAAATGCATTACCTTACACATAGTTATCATTTTTGTGATGAGAAATTTGAACATCTACCCTCTTAGCAGTTTTCAAGAATACAATATATCATCATTAACTAGAGTCACCATGCTGTACAACAGAGCTCTTGAACTTATTCCTTCTATCTAACTCTAATATGAATGCTTTGATCAGTATCTCTACAATTGCCCCTCCCTGTGGAACTACCCCAGCCTCTGGTAACCACCATGCTGCTTCTAATTCAGTGGGGTCAACTTTCTTAAGTTCCACATAGGAGTGAAATCATGCAGTGTTTGTGTTTCTGCACCTGGCTTATTTCACTTAGCATACCAGGCTTCAGGAACATCCACGTTGTTGCAAACGTGTCTTTTGACTTTAAAGACAGTGAATGCTTCACAGAAGGCACTGGAGAGTTTTATACAAGGGGTAAGATGTTCAGATTTTCTTTTGAAAAAAGAAAAGCAAGTAATACTCTGGCTACATGGCAAGAAATGGATCAGAGAAGGGTTAGAGTATATAGGGGTGACCTATTCCTGCATTGCAGTAGTTCGCATAAGAGATGGTATACATCTTAAATTACAGAGGTGTCAATGGAGATTAAGACAAATGAACAGATTCAAGAAACACAAAGTGGACAATTGTTAGATTAAATAAAGGGGAAGAATAGGGTGTAAAGAACGATGCCTATTTCTCAGACTTACATACTTGGTGGGAAGGTGGTGCCACCTACTGAGATTGTGAACACTAAGGATTTAGTAGGTAGTAGACAAGGCTCATGGGAAATGCTATGAATTTGGTTTTAAACCTACCCAGTTTGAGTGTCTTTGAAATGTCCATGTAGATTTATAAAGGTTTGAGTTACATATATGGATTTGGAGCTATAATTTGTTGAGGCTTTTGCATATTAGGTGATAACTGAAGCCACAGATATGATGAAACTTGCCAGGATAGAAAGTATAGAGTGAGAAGAAAAGACAGCTGAGGACCAAGTTTTGAGTAACTCCAAAATTTAGTGATCAGATAGAGACTGTTCAACATTGGTCAGAGGTGTAGGTGAAAAATGAAAGCAGTAATGTTCATAGAAGACAAGTGATAACAGCCTATTAAAAAGGAGAAGGCAGCCGGGCATGGTGGCTCATGCCTGTAATCCCACGACTTTGGGAGGATGAGGTGGGTGGATCACCTGAGGTCAGGAGTTTGAGACCAGCCTGGCCAACATGGTGAAACCCCGTCTCTACTAAAAATACAAAATTACTTGGGCATGATGCTGTGTGCCTGTAATCCCAGCTACTTGGGAGGCTGAGGCAGGAGAATTGCTTGAACCCGGGAGGTGGAGGTTGCAGTGAGCCGAGATCGCGCCGCTGCACTCCAGCCTGGGCGATAGATAGGGCGAGACTCTGTCTAAAAAGAAATAAAAATAAAAAGGAGAAGGCGACTGGGCCCAGCAACTCACACCTGTAATCCCAGCACTTTAGGAGGCCGAGGTGAGTAGATGACCTGAGCCCAGGAGTTCAAGACCAGCCTGGGCAACATGGCAAGACCCCCGCTCTACAAAAAATACAAAAATTAGCTGAATGTGGTGAACATGCACCTGTGGTCCCAGCTACTTGGGAAGCTGAGGTGGGAGGATCACTTAGCCCGGGAAGCTTAGGTTGCTTAGAAAATGAAGACTAAAAAATAGCTATTAGATTTTGCACTGTTAACTGTCTTTACTTTCTTATGAAGTAATGACAATAAGGTTTAAGTTGTTTGAGATTTAGGTGGTCAGGAAAAAAAAGAGGTCACATTCAGTCTTTTCAAGAAGTTTGAAAAGTTGGGGAGAAAAGGGCAATAGATGTTTAAAATTTTTTTTATTGATACTGTTATTTATGAGATGTATCCTTTTCAGAAATATAGTATTTCATTATGAATAAACAATTTATCTGTTCCCTATGGTTAGATATTGTTTCCAATTTTTTATTATTACAAATAGCAAAAGCCAAGATTTGAATGTAAAGGTTTAAAACCTGTTTCTTTCTGATGTGTAATTTTATCATAGTAAATTCTACACTAGTAGCAGTACTAATACTTGTGAGCTGGTTAAAAACATAAGCTGATGTCTACCTCACACCATATACAAATAATTATTTTTGTTTCAGAGGGCACAAACCAACACAAATAAATTTTAAATAATGAAAGGTAAAAAACAAAAATCTAAAACTATTAGAAGAATATATGTGACATAAGAACCAGGGAAGTTTTCTTCTATAGTACAAGACACAAAAAACTCACACCAGAAAGGATAAATGTTTGACAAATTTTACTGTATTAAAGTTGAAAATTTCATTTTAACAAAAGGCCCTATGAACAAAATTTATATATAAATGTGTATATCTGCTATGTATAAACATACACACACTATATAAACATACACACACATATAATTTTAATGTACAAGTCAAATAAAAGGTCAATAACCCTAATCCTATCTGATCAAAGGATATGAATAGGCAATTGAAAGGAAGAGAGACCCAACTGGCCAATAAAAACATGAAAAAATTTTCATACTCACTAGTAATCAGGCAAATACATACTCAAATAACAGGATGCCAATTTGGCCTGTTCAAATTGTCTTAAGGTAAACATGACAGTATCAAGCAATTAGGGGGATTTAGAGATATAGAAGCTTTCCTACATTGCTGGAGAGTATCTAAATTAGTATGGACGCTTTGCCAGTCACTTGTAAAGTTGAAAATTTTGTTTATTAGAGCAATTCCACTTATAGAGGTGGCTTTCAATCTTATTGGTCCATAGAATAATTTGAAATAAAACTTTCAGTACAGGTTATATACATGCAAGAATATTGGTGTGTGGATACACAGGAAAAAAACACACTTTTTCAAAATAATCATGTACTACTTCTGAAGTACTTTGCGATGTGATATATTCTATATTTTATCCGATCCTATTGTACTGTATTCTATTTCATTTTTTAAAAAAAGGAAAGAAGGCTAATTGCAGTCCATGAAATTATTTTGTTATGGGTCACTACTCTACAGTTTGTAAAAATTCTAAAAATCTCCACCTTTACCATAAGAGAGCAGCTTAATTGCCATATTATTTGTAATCGTGACAACTGCGAGCAATGTTGATCAGCAGGATAGTGTTCAATTAAATTGTAATAGAGTCATATAATAGAATATAGGTCTTGAATGTTTGAGATCATTTATAAGGCTTTTTTGGTAGTACTGATTAGAATAAACTTATAAAAGAAATAATGGCTTTGCAGCTATACTGGTAAAAATTAATTTCAAGTAAGGTGGGGAAAGCAGGAGTGGAAATGATGATGATTATAATATTAATGTAATCTTGTAGAATGACAGATGGCTTTTATTTATGTATGTATTTATTTATTTTGAGACAGGGTCTCACTTTGTCACCCAGGCTGGAGTGCAGTGGTGTGATCTCAGCTCACTGGCAGCCTCGATCTCCGGGGTTCAGGCAATCCTCCTGCCTCAGCCCCACAAGTAGCTGGGACTACAGGCATGTGCCACCATGCCTGACTAATTTTTTTGCATTTTTTGTAGAGATGGGGTTTCACCACATTGCCCAGGCTGGTCTCAAACTCCTGAGCTCAAGTGATCCACCTGCCTCGGCCTCATAAAGTGCTAGGATTACAGGTGTGAGCCATCAGGCCTGACCGACAGATGGCTTTTAATTACACAATTGACTGGGTTTAACATATATACTCTTCATATAGAAAAACATCAATTTATGTAGGTGCCTCGTCATCTCAGGAGGTGGAGTGTAACTCCTCACTCTTTAAGTGTTGGCTGCACGTAGTGACTTCCTACCAAAAACTATAGTATGAAATGGGGCAACATTTACATGGAGAAACTTTACAGTGAACTTTACAGAGGAGAAACTGAACAAACTGCCTCAGCCAAGTGGTCAAGTTTTATATTAACAGTTTAGTAAGTCATGTTGACAGTACCCTTAATATGATGTGAAGAAAATGGTACTTTATGTATGTATGTTTCCTCTCCTGAACCCATAACCCCAGACTTACCATGAGAAAAACATCAGATAAATCCCAATAGCAAGACATTATACAAAATCTCTGACCAGTACTCCTCAAAACTCACAAGGTCATCAAAACAAGCAAAGTCTGGGAAATTATCACAGCCAAGAGAAGCCCAAGGAGATATGGTGACTAGCTGTCCTGTGGTATCCTGGTAGAGTTTCTGGAACAGAAAAAGGATATGAGATACAGATAAAAGATTTTGAACTCAAGTGGGCACGAATCATCTAAAGAACTAATAATCTCTAGTTTACTTGCCATAAGAAAATTTGAAAATTAGTTCTCATATGGGATTTTGTAAAGTCACATAGAGTTTACAATTAAAAATGACATAAATCTTGATGAAAAAATATATACCCCAGAATAATAAGCAAATGAACTAGTGCTAATTATATGGCTTAATAGTTTATCTGATAATCTTGTGTGCAGGCTCCAAGTACTATCTTACAGTTTTTCTTTCCTCTTCTTTTTTTTTTTTTTTTTAAGTGGGTCTTGCTATGTTCCCAGGCTAGCCTTGAATTCCTAGGCTCAAGCAATCCTCCTGCCTCACCCTCCTAAGTAGCTGGGACTACCAGCTCTGTCTTACAGTTTTGGCTGGTTTTACTTCACATCGTAGGTTTGTGTATTTTTAGTAAACGTTGAAGTGGTTAAGAACACAATCTCTAGGTGACATTACCGAAAATGGCAGAGTACGGTGGTTTATTATAAGGGTTAGTCCTCCACTGAAACAAGCATAAGGGGGCAGAGTGACAGGATCAACGTTTTGGGATTCTAAAATCTGGTCTGACATTTACAGCAACCAGGAGACTGCATAATGAAGAAGAGGGCAGCTGAATTTCAGAGTGCTGTGGCATTTAATCCACTGGATTACCATCCTCATTCACCATTGTGGCAATGGCAGCAGCTGTGGGGACTATGGCCCACATTTCTGGTGTGACTTGCTTGTATTTAGTATGGACTTTGTTCTTAAAATACTGTGGTTGTGCATTTTGATCTGTCTAGTGGTTTCCTGAGTGACCAATGTAGAGGCTGAATTTTGTCCCATCTTTATCCCCCGCAAAAATTACATGTAATGCATGCCCAGAAAGATCCTGAGAGGTGCCTACGCTTCTACCTTTGGAAGATCTGTGAGCACTAGACAAGCAGAAGGTGAAGGCTAAGGCAGAAGTGTAGGTGGCCAAGCTCAGTGTGAGAGTACTTCAGCTGAGAGCCAGACTACAAAAACTTGGGAGAGTACTATTTGTTTTTGTTTTAGGCATTTAAGGAAATCTAAATCTGCCATTGGCTGATCAGTAAGATAACAAAACAGAGACTTTAATGACCATAAACAAAAGGAATAAAGTCTTTGCAAAAATAGTTTGGAAAAGTTACTAAACGAAAGGCTGAACCCTTCAAAAATCAAAAGAAAATGCCAGAATTCTGGAATCTGCTTTCTAGAATTACTGCATTATAATATTCAAAATATAAATTTCAACAGAAAGTTACAAAAAAGCATATAAAGACTCAGGAAAGGATGGCATATTCACAGAAAAAAATAAACAAATTGGTGGAAGCCACCCTTGAGGAAGTCCCGACATTGGACTTAGTAGACAAAGACGTTAATCATCTGTCTTAAATATGTCAAAATGCTATGGGAAACCATAGACAAAGAACTAAAGGAAGTCAGGAAAGTGATGTATGAATGAGATAAGAGCATCAAAAGAGATAGAAATTATTAGAATGAACCAAATAGAAATACCGGAGCTTAGCAGTACAATAATTGAAACAAACTGTTCACAAGAGGGATTCAGCAGCAAATTTGAACAGGTGGAAGAAAGAGTCAATGAACTTGAAAATGGGGCAATTATAGAAGCAGAAGCAGAAAGAAAAAGGAATGAAGAAAAGTGAACAAAACCATAGGGACCTATGGGACACCATCTTTAATTCATAAGCTTTTTAGTATGGTTTATGCCAATGTGAACATTAAATCACTGATAGTCTGTAAGTTTAGCAAATCATGTTTGACAAGAACAAAGGTTACCTGAAATCAGAGCTATCTGTAAAACTTGTGGTGGTTTATAATTACAACAGTGTATCTTTTGAGTATAGATTCAGACTCCAATTTTTTTTTTTTACTTTTTATTTAAAAATAATTTTTAGATCTGTGGAAAAGTTGCAAAAACAGTACAGAGTTCCAGTACACCCTTTACCCAACTTCACCTAATGTAAACATCTTATGTAAACATCGTATAATTATCAAAACCAGTACATTAGTATTTGTATAATACTATTAACTACAGATCTTAGTTGAAGTTAACTAGTTTTTCCACTATTTTCTATTTTCTCATCCAGTTTCCCTTGTTGTGTTTAGGTAAGTCTCTTTAACCTCCTCCATTCTTTTACGGAGTACTTGTCCATTATTTTGTAGGCTGTCTCAATTTGGGTCTATCTGATATATTACCATTATTAGATTGAGATTATGCATTTTTAACAAGAATACCACATGTTCTTTTGCCAAGACTACCATGTTTTGCCTTTCTCAGTGCATCTGGTCAGGGTTACATGATGTTAGTATGTCTTACTATTGGTTATGTTAACCATGACCACTTGGTTAAATTGTGTCTGACTGTTTTCTCCGTTGTTAGTATTTTTCCCTTTGTAAGGAATAAATATTTGGAGAAGTTTCTTTAAGACTGCAAATATACTGTTTCCCTGAAACTTTGATCCATTGATTTTAGCATTTATCAATGGATCTTGGTGGCAATAATTACTGTGATGTTTCCCTAGTTGTAATTTTATATCTCCCTCATTCCTGCTACCTGAATTAATTGAAATTATTCTGTAAAAAAGAGATATGGGATTCTAAACTCATTAATATCTCATTGTATTCTGGTAGAGATAAGGATAATAAGTCATTACTTGATAAAGCAATTCTCTCTAACATAATGTTAGAGAAAATTATCAATTATATTCTCACTTGATTTTCCTTTCTGGAATTTTAGATACTCTTTTATAGGCTAGTTATATATCTCATTAAATAAGTTATTTAAAAATAAAAATTGCCTGAAACTTCTTGTTCATTTCTTACCTTTTCTTTCTCTGAAATTTGAGACAATAGAGCCTGTACTTCCTAATTGGAAAGATTAATTAGCTAATGATGGTTCCTAAGATACCTAGGGGGAATTTTAGAAGCTTTTAAGGACTTTTTATTAGCTCTCTTCCTGCCATCTTCCCCAAAATAAGTAAAATTTCTCTTTGACTTGATGCTGCATTAACTGTACTTTTTAGTGAACTGGGGGGAAAATAAATAAAGTTCAAATATATACTCATTCCACCAATGAATCATAAAGTGACTGCACTATGCCATTAGGTGGTGAGCATGAGTGAACAGAAACGCAGTCATTGCCTTCATTCTAGCTTATATTCTAGTCTGAGGATACATATTAGAAACATGCATTTGGCCGGGTGTGGTGGCTTACACCTGTAATCCCAGCACTTTGGGAGCCCAAGGTGGTATGCCATAATGAGGTGAGAGAGGTATGCAGGGCCATGGAGGTAGTGGAAGAACACAGGATATTACTCTTGGAACAATGGAAAGCTACTCACAGACTTTAAGAAGGGAAAAGATGTAATCTAATTTACATTGAAAGGGAAGAAAATGGAAATTTTATGGGGAATGGGTTAAAGAGTTTTAACCTTTAATCTGAGTTTTGGTCAGTACCTGTGTATAAAATTCCTGAAGAACAATTAGAATGAAGTATAGTGAACAAGTGAAAGGTACTACAATTTGTAGAGTAAAATATATAATTACTTTAGATGAAGGGAGAAACTTACATTGTGTAGTTTTCTGCAGTTTGGTAGGGAAACCATTTGTAAGTTGTTGAAGAGGTTCAGGTGAAAAATGGACTTAGGTGATGGCAGTGAATGTGGAGAAGTGAAAACACGAGTTCTTTTGAAAACAAAACTCAACTGGACACTAAGTTTTATATATATAATGTCATAAACATTATATATATAAAATATATTATATTAAATATATATATTATATATAAAATATATTATATTAAATATATATATTATATATAAAATATATTATATTAAATGTATATATTATATATAAAATATATATTTATAATATATATAATGCTTATGTCATTCGTGTTTAGTAGTGAACACTGTGAGTCTGTAATCAAGAAATTTTATTAATTTGATTAGGGGAGTTGTTTTCAGATCCTCTTAAAAGCTTTTTTGAGGGGGAGGGGATTGAATTGCATGACAATTTAAAAATGGTCTCATTGTCTCGTAGCCATGATTTTTATAGGAACTAAGTAATTGTATAGGACATTCATTTTTCTGTTCAGCTAGTTGCTATGTATGTTTTTTAAAATATTGTGCTTACCTAAACCACTTTTAAAAATAATGCATTAGCATTAATTTAACTGATTTAATTAATTAATAATATTGGGAATTTATTAGGATCAGAGAAAATATGAATAATATAAGCTTCTATTGGATAATGCAATGGTTAAAAGTAAATGTGTCTATGATGGTAGTTAAGTCTTTATAATTGTTTACTCATTCATCTCCCCTAACTAGATTTTTACTGCTGCTTATTAAATAACAGTATGAGCTGAGACCTCACTTCATGTCTCTGGCCTTCAGCTTGTTCTTTTGTGAACTCAAAGTTTGACTCAATTGCCTTTGCTTTATAATATGCCATTTCTTCATATAGGCAATAAACATTTACTAAGGAGCTATTAATGGGTCAGTCACAGGTGGAAGAATGTTGTGAATATAGAAGTGACTGGGAGTGTGTCTAAAAGATCATATAATTTGGTATGTAAAACTGAAAAAGTAAGTAATTACAGCAGTGAACTAGGAGCTACCGTGGAAGTGTTTCTAAGGCAGACAATGAGAAGATGAGAAATGATCAGTTTTTTTTTTTTTTTGAGTTGGAGTCTCGCTTTGTTGCCCAGGCTGGAGTGCAGTGGCATGATCTTGGTTCACTGTAAACTCCGCTTCCCAGATTCAAGCGATTTTCCTGCCTCAGCCTCCTGAGTAGCTGGGATTACTGGTGCCCGCCACCATACCCAGCTAATTTTTGTATTTTTAGTAGAGATGGGGTTTCACCACATTGGTCAGGCTGGTCTTGAACTCCTGACCTCGTGATCTGCCCTCCTTGGCCTCCCAAAGTGCTGGGATTACAGGCGTGAGCCACTGCACCCGGCCGAAAAATGATCAGTTTTAATAGTGAAATTATGGAAGGCTTTTTAGCTTTTGCCCCCTATTTGTTGCTCTTCCTTGTGTTCCAATTGGAAAGGATGAAGGGAGAGAATGAATTAGGTGGTTGAATTGGCAGAATTTAGTGACCATATGACTATTCTTATTTCATAATGTTTAGTTTATCTTTGTGAAGCAAAACTGAAGTGTTATCATTTACTGAGTGCCAAGTGTTGGGCTAGGTACTTGACATACATTTATTCTAATCCTCACAACCATTTTTATAGTTCATCAGTATTATCTGCATTTTACAGGTAAGAAATACAAAGTTTGGGTAATTTTAGTAATGTACCTAATGCCAGAATCTGCTAAGGACATGATCTCTTAGCGCATCCAAAATAGACACCAAGGCTGGGTGCAATGGCTTACACATGTAATCCCAGCACTTTTTGGGAGGCTGAGGTGAGAGGATTGCTTCAGCCCAGGAGTTCAAGACCAGCCTGGGTGATACAGTGAGACCCAGTCTCTACAAAAAGTAAAATAAAATTAGCCAGGTGTAGTGGCACACCTTGTGGTCCCAGCTACTAGGGAGGCTGAGGTGGGAGGATTGTCTGAGCCTCGGAAATTGTGCTGTTGCACTCCAGCCTGGGTGGCAGAGTGAGGCCACTGTCTCAAAAATAAATAAACAGAATAGACACCAAGTTGCGTTTTAAAATTTTGTAGACCATAACCTAATAAATGGCTGAATAGAGTTATTGTCAAAATCCTTGTTATTTACAGAGTTTATTTGCATGATTTGGATCACCAATAAGAAGTCCCAATCTTAATTACCAATTTGGCAGGAAAATATATCTTTGTTTCTTCTATTGCTTTCTTCAGCATAATGTAAAGTCAACTATTTACAGTTTGATTTTAAAAATATGAGTTGGGTTGCTTCACAATCTAGTTATTTTTAGTATTGCTAATATTTTATGTTTGTGTGGTGTCACTGGGGAGTCTACTTATTTCCCACAATACTTCTGTAATGGAGTAGGGCTGACAGTGTCTTTTTTTATGGATAAGGAAACAGTAACAGTGGCTTTACTAGAATCCACTCTTATTATGTAACAGAACTAGATTTTTATGTTGGCTATTATAACTTTAAGATGGTCAAAGTTCTGAAATAAAATGTTTTGTTACTTCAGTAAACCTTGGAAAATTTATATTATCTTTTAACACATAAACTTTGATACTTAACTTAGCAAAGCAGTGTAGTGGCAAATGGGACAAGAAAGAACATGAGCCCAGGGAGTTATTTGTAAATGCAAATATACATTTGCATTTACATTTACAATTTACAAATATACATTTGCATTTACAAATACACATTTGCATTTACAAATACATCTTAATGTACTTATAAGTTAAGTACATTATTAGAGTACTAAGTTAAGTACATATGTATAAGTTAAGTACATATTAGAGTACTAAGATTTATTTCCATGATAAAGAGGAGGTGTTTAAATCAAAGTGAACATCTGTAAATCTAAATATGCCATATGTACTTCAGCTCTGGATAGAATTTAAGATCTAACTGAAAGGAATTAAGTACTTGAAAAATGACTTATTTTGAATAACTAAATGTGATACTTGCCCTTAGACTGGATCCTGGACTGCAGGACAGGAAAAAGGGATAATAGGTAAACATTATGGACAATTTTAGTCAATAAATTTGACAATTAGGATGAAATGGACAAGTGGATAAATTCCTTAAAAACTACGAAAGCTTACTTAAGAAGTAATAGATAATCTGAATATCTATGTGTGTTTATTTGTATCTATATATGTGAAGACATTGGATATATGGTTAAAAACCTTGTCACAAAGAAAACCCCAAGCCAGTGGTTTCATTGGTGAATTTTGTTATTCAATAAAGGAAGAAATAATACAAATTTTCCACAAACTCTTCCAAAAAGTACAAGAAGGAACAGCATTTCCCAACTCATTGTCTGATACCAAAACCACAGAAAGATACAAGAAAAGAAAATTATAGTCTTATATCTTTCATAAACTTTGCTGCAAAAAATGGTAAAATTTTAACTAAGACCAACAATATGTAGAAAGGATAATACTTAATGACTAAGTGGGGTTTATTCTGGGAATGTAAGATGCGTTTAACATTTGAAATTTAATCAATATTAATTCACCACATTAACAGGCCAAAATATTAATTCACCACATTAACAGGCCAGAAAAATCAGATGATCATAATTATCTCAGTAGATACAACAAAAAGTATTTGACAAAATCCAACATCCATTCATGATTTAAAGCTGTCAGCATATTAGGAGTAAAAGGAAACTTCCTCAGCCTACTAGAGGGAATCTACAAAAACCTGGAAAACTGACAGCTTTCATCCTAATATTGGAAACGAGGCAAGGATTTCTGCTGTAATCACTTCTATTCCACATCATACTGGAGGTTCTAGATAATACAAAAAGCATAAGATGTAAATAAAATACATAAAGATTGACATAGAAGTACAATTGTCTTTATTCATAGATAACCTAATTATCTCCAGAAAGTTAAAAAGCATATACACAAAAGCCACAGTAACAGTTGATCAGTGTTGCAGGGTACAGGGTCAATATATAAAGATCAATGTTGATTTAAGAATTAACAACGAGAAATTGAAATAAAAAATAACATTACAATAGTACCAAAAATATGAAATTTGTAAAGATGGTATTTAAAAATGATGTACAAGACCTATTAATTTGAAACTACAGAACATTGCTGAGGGAAATTAAAGAAGACCTAAATAAGTGGAGAGTTATACTGTCTTCCTGGACACAGAGACTAAATATTGTTATCAGTTCTTCCCCAGTTGGTCTATGGATTTAACTCCATTCCAAACAGAATGTCATCATGCTTTTTTATAGACACTGACTTCGCTTCTGCAGCTTCCTTACATCTCTCAGCCTTCATAGATTGAAGAGAGTTAGGGTCTTAAACTCTGGATTAGGCTTTGGCTTGAGGAAATGTTGTGGCTGGTTTGATCTTCTATCCAGACCACTCAAATTTTCTTCATATCAGCAATAAGACTGTTTAACTTTATTATCATTCATGTATTCACTGGAGTAACACTTTTAATTTTCTTCAAGAACTTTTCCTTTGCATTTACAAACTGGATAACTGTTTAAAACAAGAGGCCTAGCTTTCAGCCTGTCTTGGCTTTCAAAATGCCTTCTTCACTAAGCTTAATCATCTCTAACTTTTGAGTTAAAATGAGAGACACATGAGTCTTCCTTTCACTTGAACACTTAGGATGCCATTGTAGGGTTATTAATTGTCCTAATTTCAATTTAGTTGTGTTTTGGAATAGCAAGGCCCAAGGAGAGGGAGAGAGATGGGGGATGGCCAGTTGGTGGAACAGTGAGAACACACACATTTATTAAGTTTGCTGTCTTATATGGAATTGTCTCAAAACAATTACAATCATAACATCAAAGATCACTGATCATAGATCAACATAACTGACAACAGTAATGAAAAATTTGAAATAATTGCAAGAATTACAAAATATGACACAGAGACATGAAGTGAGCACATATTATTGGAAAAATAGCACCAATATACTTGCTCAATGCTGGGTTGCCTCAAACTGTCAACTTGCAAAAATAAATCTGCAAAGAGCAATCAAGTAAAGCACAATAAGATGTGGTATGCCTGCATCTAGAATATATTAAGAACCATTATGATTCTGTAACAAGAACACAATCTAATTAAAAAATTAAATCTATACAAATGGTAGATCAGTAAGCCTATGGAAAGACACTCAATAATATTAGTCATTAGGGAAATTATATTGAAATCACAACAAGCTACCAGTACACACCCACTTCAGATGAAGTTTAAAAGATTGACAATGCCAGGTGTTGCTGAGAATTAGAGCCACTGAAACTCTCATATATTGCTGGTGGGAATGTAAAGTTGTACAACAATTTTGGAAAACAACTAGTTTGTCAGTTTCTGAAAAAGTTAAACATGGCTGGCACAGTGGCTTACACCTGTAATCCCAGCACTTTGGGAGGCCAAGGCAGGAGGATCACTTGAACCCAGGAGTTCGAGACCAGCCTGGGCAACATACTGAGATCCCCCCATCCCTACGAAAAATTTAAAACTTAGCTGGCATGCTGGCTCTCACCTGTGGTCCCAGCTGCTCAGGAGGCTGAGGTGGGAGGATCACTTGAGCCCAGGAGGTCAAGGCTGCAGTAAGCCGTGATCGTACGACTGCACTGCCGCCTGGGCAACAGAGCAAGACTTTGTCTCAAGGAAAAAAAAAAGTTAAACATATATTTACAATTTGACCTAGCCATTTTATTCCCAAGTGTTTACTGAAGCGAAATGAAAGCAGTGACTCACGCCTGTCATCTCAGCACTTTGGGAGGCCAAGGCAGGAGGATTGCTTGAGCCCAGGAGTTTCAAAAAAAATAATAATAATAATAAAAAAATAAGAAGAAATGAAAGCACACGCCCATACATAAGCTGTTACATGATTCTTCATAGCAGCTTTATTTGAAATAACCAAAAACTTTTAGAAACAACACAAGTGTCTGTTAACATGAGAGTGAATAAACAAATTGTGCTATATCTGTGCAATGGAATAATGCTGAATAATAAAAAGGAACAAACATATATGATTCTGAAAGTATTTATGCTCAGTGGAAGAATTCAGATGGAAGAGAGTACATGATGCAGAAATAGATTTTTATAAAATTCAAAAATGCAAACAAATCTATAGTGGTAGAAAATACATTAGTGGGCTGGGCATGGTACACCTATAATTCCAGCACTTGGGAGGCCAAGGTGGGCAGATCACTTGAAGCCAGGAGTTCCAAGACCAGCCTGGCCAACATGGCAAAACCCTATCTCTACTAAAAATACAAAAATAGCTGAGCATGGTGGTACACATCTGTAGTCCCAGCTACTCAGGTGGCTAAGGCATGAGAATTGCTTGAACCTGGGAGGCGGAGGTTGCGGTGAGCTGAGATCATGCCACTGCACTCCAGCCTGGGTAACAAAGTGAGACCGTCTCAAAAAAAAAAAAAAAAAATTAGTGGTTGTCTAGGAAATGGGATAATGTTGGATTACAAAGACTCGTAAGAAAACTTTTAGGTTGATGGGTTTGTTCGTTATGACTGTGATTATTACACTTTATGTACAGTTTTTTGGTCAATTATGCCTCAGTAAAGCTATAAAAATGCTATAAAGAACATTATTGGATCACTTCACAAAATTGGAATATGGATGGTAGATTAAATATTACATTGATGTTGAATTTACTGAATTGATACCTATACTGTAGGTGTATAAGAGAGTATCATTATTCCTGGGAAGTAAACACTGAAGTATTTAGGAATAAAGAGTCATGGTGTATATAACTTATCCTCAAATGGTTCAGAAATAATGTTATGTGATCAGATATATACAGAGAGAAAGGACAAAGCACAGAGGCAAGGCTGGGATGGAGCAAAGCAGAGAAGGAGTGGGAAAAAAAGAACAAATAGGGAAAATGTTAACATTTAGGTGAATATGCTAAGGGATATACAGGTGTTTGTACCATTCTCGTAACTTTGTTTGAAATTATTTTCAAATAAAAGATATTAAAAATGTGTATAAAGAAAGCATGGTTACTTACAATGATTCCATAGTTGGGACATAAAATATAATAACCAGAAAGAAAAGTTGGTAAATTGAACTTAATCAGAATTTTTTTTTTTTTTGAGACAGAGTTTCACTTTTGTTGTCCAGGCTAGAGTGCAATGGCGCAATCTTGGCTCACCACAACCTCTGCCTCCGGGGTTCAAGCAATTCTCCTGCCTCAGCGTCCCAAGTGGTTGGGATTACAGACATGCGCCACCACGCCTAGCTAATTTTGTATTTTTAGTAGAGATAGGGTTTCTCCATTTTTGGTCAGGCTGGTCTCAAACTCCTGACCTCAGGTGATCCACCAGCCTCGGCCTCCCAAAGTGCTGGGATTACAAGCGTGAGCCTCCGCACCTGGCTGAACTTAATCAGAATTAAAAAGTACTGTTTTTTTATACACACCATTAAAAAAAGAGAACGGATAAAAAGATGAGACTAAAAAATGTCCGTTAAACGTGAAAAGTTGTTCATCATCATTGATCATCAGGAAAATGTAAATTTCATAATATATTATCTACAATAAGTTATCACTACACTTCTATTGTGTGTGTGTATATATAAATATATATGTAGAGAGAGAGAGAGTGTGTTATGGAGACATATAACTTTGTTTTTTTTTTTGAGACGGAGTTTCACTCTGTCGCTCAGGCTGGAGTGCAGTGGTGCGATCTTGGCTCACTGCAGCCTCTGCCTCGCAGGTTCAAGCGATTCTCCTGCCTCAGCCTCCCGAGTAGCTGAGACCACAGGTGTGCACCACCACACCTGGCTAATTTTTGTATTTTTAGTAGAGATGGGGTTTCACCAGGTTGGCTAGGCTGGTTTTGAACTCCTGACCTCAAGAGATCCGCCCACCTCGACCTCCCAAAGTGCTGGGATTACAGGCATGAGCCACCATGCCTGGCCAACTTTGAATACACACACACACACACACACACACACACACATATATATCTCTATATATCTCTATCTATATATATGTGTGTATATATATAGAGAGAGATTATATATATATATATAGAGAGAGAGAGAGAGAGAGAGAGAGAGCGCGCGCTCCTGCTCTCTGTCAATAGACAAGGCATACGGGAGAGAACAAGGTGTCAATCTGTGTTCTTAAGGAGCTTACATTCTAGTGGAAGAGATAAACTAAATAAATATTTATTTTATTTTTTATTTTACTTTAGGTTCTGGGATACATGTGCAGAATGCACAGGTTTGTTACATATGTATACATGTGCCATGGTGGTTTACTGCACCTATCAACCTGTCATCTAGGTTTTAAACCCTGCATGCATTAGGTATTTGCCCTAATGCTCTCCCTTCTTTTGTCCTCCACCCCCGCTACAGGCCCTGGTGTTTGTTGTTCCCTTCTCTGTGTCCATGTGTTCTCATTGTTTAACTCTCACGAGTGAGAACATGTGGTATTTGTTTTTGTGTTCCTGTGTTAGTTTGCTGAGAATGATGGCTTCTGGTTTCATCTATGTCCCTGCAAAGGACATGATCTCATTCTTTTTTATGGCTGCATAATATTCCATGGTGTATATGTGCCACATTTTCTTTATCCAGTCTATCATTAATGGGTGTTTGGGTTGGTTCAAGTCTTTGCTGTTGTAAATAGTGCTGCAATAAACATATGTCTGCATGTGTCTTTATATAGAATGAATTATAATCCTTTGGGTATATACCCAGTAATGGGATTGCTGGGTCAAATGGTATTTCTCGTTCTAGATCCTTGAGGAATTGGCACACTGTCTTCCACAATAGTTGAACTAATTTACACTCCCACCAACAGTGTAAAAACATTCCTATTTCTCCACAGCCTCGCCACTAAATAAATATTAACAATAGCTACAGAATGTATGTTTGTTTGGATCAAGGAAGATGGAGGAGGGGCCTACTTCAGAGTGATCAGAGGAACCTTTAGTTGGTGATGTTTGAGAAGGGGCATGAAAGATGAGAAGAAGCCTGCTGCAGGGTAGAGCCAACCAGAGCGCAATAATAGTTTGCCTGCAACCAATACGTTTCTCTGGCTGCTAGACTTTCAGTGCTAAAAGCAAGAAGGTCCTGCGCAAACTCAGAGTAGCCCAGCTCCTCCACTTGTGCTCTCCATTCCATCCCCTCTTGCTATCCTGAGAATTTAACTCCAGCTTTCTGCTGCATCATTCATATCCTTCTATATTCTAAATTATTCCTCAGCACACAAATCTTCTAGTCTCTAATAGCTTAGGAAAACCCTTTACTGACCCTACATCAATTTTTATTTTTCTTCTTTTCTTTAAAGTTAGTATTCTCCCAAAGAGTTGCGCTCATTCCACTCTCACTCCCTCACCTCCCATTTACTTTTCAAACAACCACTTTAATGGGACTCAGCTCACACGACTGTTTAAACTTCTCAATAAGTTAACAAGAACTCCAAGCTCCTAGATTACTCATTACTGTTCTTACTCCAGCCTTTAAGCAGATCTGACAGTTAACCACACCCTTCACACTTGAATCACTGTTCTTTTAATTTCAAGGGCCCCTCTTCTGGTTTTCCTTCTACTTCACTGGCTAATTTTTTTCTGTCTCTAGTAGTGGCTCTCTTTAGGTCATTCTTGTAGTTAAGATCTCCTCTCTTGAGTTTCACAGCAACTGTCTGCCTTATTATGGCATCTCGAGCTTAAATTTAATGTATTAAAAAGAAAATGCTCAATACTTTCTCCCTCAGCTTTACGTCCCCCCATATCCTGTAAGGAAATCTTTTCCTTCTCTAAGTTAAAGACCATTCACATGCTCAAACCAGAAATCTGGAAGTCATTTTTTACCTCTTTACCCATATCCTTTTATTGAAGCCCCAGGTCTTAGTTTGTTTTGTGTTGCTATAACAGAATACCTGAAACTGGGTAATATATAAAGAAAAGAGGTTTATTTAGTTCACAGTTCTATAGGCTAGGAAGTTAAAGGACACAGACCTGGCTTCTGGTGAGGGCTTCTGTGCTTTGTTATAACATGGCAGAGAAGAACAAAGGGGATGTGAGCATGTGTGAAAAGGGACCAAACAGGAGGAGGAACCTCACTTTACAACAACCCATTCGTGAGAAGGGGAGTTAATCCATTCCCAGAGAGCTAATTCCTCTGCTCCAGAGTGAGAACTCAGTGCTGTGAGAATAGCACCAAGCCATTCATGTGGGATCCAACCTTGTAACCTAAACACCTCTCACTAGGCTCCACCTCCCATCACAGCCACAATGGGGTCAAATTTCAACATGCCTTTTGGTGGGGAAAAGCACAAACCATAGCAACCTTCCTTATCTCCCTCCAAAGTATAACTTGATCATCAACTTCCTTCTGTTAACTTCCACTGCACTAATTTATACTAATCAACAATAATCTCTTTCTTGGCCTATTTTACATACTAACTAGCTTTCTGATAGTCTCCTTGATTCATTTCTTTACCCACTACAATCTGCTGTTTACATTCAGCCAGTGTAATTAATATATGTATTAACATATACATAATAATGATTATGTGTGATAATAATCAACATAATATATGTATTACTGTGTGATATGGTTTGGCTCTGCGTCCCCACCCAAATCCCATCTCGAATTGTAATCCCCATGTGTTGAGGGAGGGACCTGGTGGGAGGCGATTGAATCATGGGGTGGATTTCCCCCTTGCTGTTCTCTTTATAGTGAGTGGGTTCTCGTGAGATCTGGGTGTTTGAAAGTCTGTGGCACTTCCCACTTTGCTCAGTCTCTCTTTTGCTCTGCCGTGGTAAGGCGTGCTTGCTTCTCCTTTGTCTTCTGCCATGATTGTAAGTTTCCTGAGGCCTCGCAGTCATGCTTCCTGTTAAGCCTGTGGAACTGTGAAACCACTTTTCTTCATAAATTGCCCAGTTTCAGATGGTTCTTCGAAGCAATGTGAAAATGGACTAATACATTATGTTATATATTATAGTATGAAATATGTGTAAAAATATGTCTGCAGCAGAGACAGTGATATTTACCAAATATTTCCTCAGTTTTCCATATTTTCCAGCTTCTTGTAATTAAGTGGATCTACATGACTGCCTTTGGTCAATACCCAATGTTTATTTTAAAACAAAACTGATTGTGTACCCATGTTCATAGTATCATTCACAGTCACCAAAAGGTGCAGGGAACTCAAATGTCTGAATAAGTGACTGGATAACCAAAACATGGTATATACGTGCAATGGTCTGATTTCAGTCTTAAAAAGGAAGGAAATTCTGATATGCTACAACATGGATGAAACTTGAGGACATTATGCTAAGTAAAATAAGCTAATCAAAAAAGAACAAATACTGTATAATTTCACTTGTATGAAGTAGCAAGAATAGTTATACTCATGGAAATAGAAAGTAGAACAGTGGTTCCCCAGGGTTAGGGCAGGGGCGAATGGAGAGTTGTTTAATGGCTATATATAGAGTTGCAGTTTTGTAAGATGAAAAGTTCTGGAGATTGGTTGTACAACACTGTGAATGTATTTAACACTACAGAACTCTGCGCTTTAAAATGTCTAAAATGGTAAATGTTATGTGAATTTTTTAACAATTTTTTTAAATGTTTTATGTTCTAGAAACAGTATTATGTCTCAGTCCTGGGCAAAGTGAGATGAGCTGTAGCCTTTGGAGACCTATAATTTTGAACATAGATGTTCCTTAAAAGCTAAATCTTTTTGAACAGATGATGATAAACCTGGAAGGTAAATTTAGATATAGATACTTTTGCATTTCTTCTTCGTATTCTCTGAGGGTATTTTAAGTAGTTGACCCAACAAAATGCTCTTGAAATAAAATTGAAAACAAAAAATACCACGTGCCACAAAGGTAACTAATCTAGGTTTCTTGGGGGACCAGAACACCATGAAAATATGAGCTTTGAAAATAACGTAATAAAGGTTATCTCCAACAGGAAAATACAACTGGGTCAGGTTTATTATTAGGTGTACCATAGTCCTTTTTTCGTTGGGACCTCTGTGTTGTCTCTAGAGTAGAAAAGGTCTAATGTCTAAAAGAACTCTACTATAATAATCAAAACAAAGGAGCAAGTCATGAAGAACTGTAAGTAGGAAATCAGTACACACCCTTACTGGCTAGCAGGCAAGCAAATAGAAATGGATATAAATTTAAAGTACTGTAATATGACTGATGCACTAAAAAGATTACTGTCAATTTTCAGAACTTTCAGATTTGGGTAAACAGTTATTTACATGTTTCTAATGGAATTTTAAATTGGTTTGGTAATTTGAAGAATTTTTCACAATATTTGAATCTTTAATTCTACATTGAGAATTATATTTAAGAAAATAACACAAATATATTCAGAATTATTTTACATTCACATTGATAATTTAGCATTTAATGTTCATTAGGTTGTTTAGTAAAAATACATAAAATTTACTTTTTAAAAAAATTAAGGACAGTGATTATTATTCTAAACTGCCTCAGAAAATGGAAAGTTGATTTGTAGTAGCACAGAAGAGGGGAGGGAATATGCTATATGACACATAAAGATTCTCTTTGTCAGTTAGCTATGAGATGCAAAATAGCATCTACTCACTAAGGAACTTTTGTACTTTGTAGAATATCTTTGATATTTAGTTGACCCTTGGTTCTCAGAAAATAAGTGGCTTGTAATTTGACCTTTTGCTCTATCATGTTTTCTTTTTTATAATCTGCTTGACTTTGATGAGTGTTTTTCCAATGTTTCATTTGTTTTTGCAAGGTTATTTTGCCATCCTTTCCTTCCATGATGTGATTCTTCAGGCCAAGAAGAAAAAGATGTGTCTGTAGTTAAAATTACCTCATCCTTGGTGTTTTTCAGCCTAGGATCACTATATGTAGCTAATGCCGTTACATTACAACTAAGACAAGTTCCGATACTTTTTTTTTTTCTCCTTGATCTGCAGAGATTCACCAACAATAGCAAATTACAGACTGGCTTGGAAAGCACTCCCATGTTCCGTTTGATCTTGGCAGTTTAATGGTATCTTCTTTTACAGTTTTATTTAAATGTTTCATATTGCTTCGTTTTTCTTCCTTAAGTATTTGTAAGTTCATTAGCTCTGTGATGAACTTACAGAGAACTCGATATTCTTTATAGTACCCCAGCACCCAGTTATGCATGTGATGTGTGCACAAAACATTTTTATTGAGTGGATAAAACGTAACCTTTTTGATTGATTCAGGGAACTAAAATAAAATATTTCTTTAATAAGTACAAATTTTCTGAAGCACAGATGAAATTTAACTTCATAATGATTCTGCCAAATGTGATAGAATACATGTTTCCTGCTCAATGTGGTAATAGTCAAGACAGCCAGAATACCAAAGTAAGAAGAAAAAAAAATCACAAATATTTGAATAATTTAAATCAATTCAGCAACATCTAAATAATTATAACTGATTTAAATAATTAAAAATCTGTTATTGGCAATGATTGTCATATGTACAACCAAGAGTTGCACGACTTACATTTTCTTTTTGTAGGATTTGACTTGGCTGAACGCTAACTCTTTTTAGGACTGATTTAATTATTTATTTGTTCTTTGGTCCTGTGCTAATTTTTATGAGCTTATTATGCACTTAAATTCATTATAGTTTATTTGTCCCAATTACTTATTATACTTGAACTTTTTCTTTTTGCTTAGATGTACTTTATTACATATTTGATTTCAGTATTATGTCACATTATTAAATAGTACCTATTGTTACCAAAACAAATGAAAGTAAAGTTGTGAGTTATATAATAATTAAAAATATATGTTTCATCTACTTGTGATCATCAAAATATGTGAAAATACATATGAATGCATTAAGATTTACCCCAATTTAATTTTGTTCTCTCTTTCAGCTGTTCTTGAAGACTAATTAGTTACACTGGATATGCTGCTGTTCTTGACGTCTAATTAGTTACACTGGATATGCTGCTGTTCTTTACTTTGGGATTGCTTATACATTTTGTGTTCTTCGCCTCCATCTTTGACATTTATTTTACATCTCCTTTGGTTCATGGAATGACTCCTCAGTTTACACCATTGCCTCCTCCAGCGAGAAGATTAGTGTTGTTTGTTGCTGATGGCCTTCGAGCAGATGCACTTTACGAATTAGATGAAAATGGAAACTCTAGAGCACCGTTTATTAGGCAAGCATGTAAACTGATACAGAGACATCTCTTAAAATGTTATTCGGAGTTAAGTAAACTGCAAAATATCTTGCTATTTATCACGCACTGGGCACAGGGGTGATGATGAGAAAGAGAATAGGGCACTTGTACATTTGCCTTTGTCTTATGGGTCAGCACTAGATGCCACTTTATTTCCTCCTAGGTGTTATTTCTGGTATTGTTGAAGCTGATAACCGGTGAATTGAAATGGATAGGCTTAGCTGCTTAAGCTAAATTGTCCTAATTTCCCAAACCTGGCTCAAGACTCACTATATTATTTTTTTCTTAAAAAATAAATCTGCTTGCTGGGCATGGTGGCTCACGCCTGTAATCCCAGCACTTTGGGAGGCTGAGGCGCATGGATCACCTGAGGTCGGGAGTTTGAGACCAGCCTGACCAACATGGAGAAACCCCGTTTCTACTAAAAATACAAAAAATTAGCTGGGGGTGGTGGCACATGCCTGTAATCCTAGCTACCTGGGAGGCTGAGGCAGGAGAACCTGTGAGGCGGAGGTTGCAGTGAGCCGAGATGGTGCCATTGCACTCCAGCTTGGGCAACAAGAGCAAAACTCTGTCTCAAAAAAAAAAAAAAACGAAAAAAAAATCTGCTAATTTTACAAAACAAAGACAAGCATAAATATTAATGAATTACTAATTTCAATGATGTTTAAGTACAAAGTATAGACTTCAAATTAAAACACAACCTTCTGTAAAAGAATATAGAGCCCTTTCACTTCTATATCACTGTTTAACATAACTTTGGCTTCTGTTAAGTTGCTTTAAAAAGAAATATTTAATTTCTTGGACTTACAAAGGGCCTACAAACAATTGCTCTTTTTCTGATTAGTGGCAACTCCTGAAAGGCCTTGTAATGCTGTTGTGGAGAGATTAAAATAGAATTCAAGAGGAAATTTCTCTAAAATGTTGTGTCTTCCCCCCATCCCCATCTGTCGTCATTACCTCCTATCATTTTACTCTGTTTTCTTTTTCTTTTTCTTTTTCTTTTTTTTGAGACGGAGTCTTGCTCTGTCACCCAGGCTGAAGTGCAGTGGCGCGATCTCAGCTCACTGCCAGCTCAGCCTCCCAGGTTCACGCCATTCTCCTGCCTCAGCCTCCCGAGTAGCTGGGACTACAGGCGCCCGCCACCACACCCGGCTAATTTTTTGTATTTTTAGTAGAGACGGGGTTTCACCATGTTAGCCAGGATGGTCTTGATCTCCTGACCTCATGATCCACCTGCCTTAGCCTCCCAAAGTGCTGGGATTACAGGCGTGAGCCACCGTGCCTGGCCTGTTTTATTTTTCTTTATAGTACTTACCATCATGAAAGTTCCATGAGACTGGGGACTTATCCACCACTTTATCTCCAGTTCCTATAACATAATGGGCAATTAACAAATATTTGTTGACAGCTAGAAGAATGGATGAACTCTAATGCTGTGTTGAATTTTCAGAACTAAATTTACGATAGCTCAAAGAGATGTATAACATATTGAAGGATAAAAATAAAGAAAAGACAGACTCAAGTCAATAGACGAACATTGTGGGAAAATAAGATCAAACCAAGGTTAAGTACAGTACACAAAAATCTGTAACAAATTTCTAGAAATAATTAAAGTATTTGGGTGAATTTCTTAGTTGCCAAAGGAAAGAGAAATATACTTCATTTCAAAATTAAGAGGATAAAAATATACTAGTAAAATAAAGTCAAGCTTTTCTGGTGGCACTTGTTTCTCCTTTGGATCTTACTAACGGAAGCTCTGTGGGCTCAAACAGTTGATGTTTTGTGTTGTGTGCCATTGTATATTTACAATGTCAGGAATCTTCTAGCTTCTTCTAAGCCTGTTTTTGAAAGGCTTTTTGTTGTTGTTGTTTTGAGAGGGAGCCTCACTCTGTCACCCAGGCTGGAGTGCAATGGCGCAATCTTGGCTCACTGCAACATCTGCCTCCCAGGTTCAAGCGATTCTCCTGCCTCAGCCTCCTGAGTAGCTGGGATTACAGGCACGTGCCACCATGCCCGGCTAATTTTTGGACGTTTGGTAGAGACGGGGTTTCACCATGTTGGCCAGGCTGGTTTCGAACTCCTGACCTCCACCTGCCTCAGCTTCCCAAAGTGCTGGGATTACAGGCGTGAGCCACCGCATCTGGCCCAAAATTTGTTTTATAAAAACGTGATCTAAACTAATGTTTTTAAATACAGTATCTAAACTAATGCTTTTAAATAGAGTATCCACATTTCTTTATACCTCCCCTTTCTGTTTAAGTCCAGTTTTCATTGTATAACTCAAGAAGTTAAAGAATATTTCTCGTTAATATTTGGTCCAGTGGTTTTGAAACTGTTTACTTATTATGAATGTATTTCACTAAAACTGCTTTTATTATTAGGTAAGTCAATAGTAAAAGAACTGACACCAGTATTTATAAATATTTTTCTTTAGAATGTATTGAGAGGCAGATATTTATCTTGAAAAATGTTATTGTTGAGTTTACTATTTTATAACTTATTGCTCTGCTGGCCTTTCACCTGTAATAGCACCACTTGTAGTTTTGCTTTCTTCCCCAAATTTTGCAAATCACTGTGGATACAACTTAAATAATGTTGACATCTTTTAGCAAAATAATCTTTTTGCCTGTTTTAATCTCAAATTTGGGGATATAATTTAACTCCTAATTAGGAGTGTAGCCATTTTCCCTCCCCTTAGTTTTTTAAGAATTTTTCAACTAAACAAAAGTTGAAAGGATTATTTGATGAACGTCTGTATACCCTTTACCTAGTATGACAATTTTAACCTTTTTTCATAATTGTGTTCACCCTCTCCCGGCCCCTCTGCCAGCTGCACCACAGGGGTGCCCATGTATGTCCATCTGGTTATAATTATTTTTTCCTTAACAATTCGAAAGCAAGAAACTTTACCCCAAACACTTCAGCCTATATCTCTTAAATAACCACAATACTATTATCACACCTAATGCAATTTAACATTGATATAATAATATATGTTTTATCTCTGGATAACAAACCATCTCTGTTTTGTGGCTTAAAACAACAATCATGTATTTTGTTTCATGATTCTGTGCAGTGGTTGAATGGTTCTTTGTTTGGTCTTACATCAGCAAATTCATGCTGCTGCATTCAGCTGGTAGATGCTAGGAATGGGCTCACCTGGAATTTGAAAGATTCCTTTCCTTCTTAAGTTTTGACTTAAGTTTTTTGCTTTTGATTCCTTCTGTAATAATCTTATGTTTCTAAAGCTTTATGTGAGAGTATCTAATCATAGTCTATGTTAACTATTTGTCTTTAATATCTTTTAGGAATATCATAATGCATGAAGGCAGCTGGGGCATATCTCATACACGTGTGCCAACAGAATCTCGGCCAGGTCATGTAGCTCTGATAGCTGGGTTTTATGAAGATGTCAGTGCAGTTGCCAAAGGTATTGTCTATTTGGACAATCTTATGAAATGAAAAATTTGTCAAGTAAATATTAGTCCTTTACCACTTAATCATGTCACAAAGTGAAGGTATGTTTTGAGATACTTTGGACAAATGTTTTAGCATGCTTTGCTGACATGAACACCCACTGGTACTGACTCCAGAATTGAAGCTTTAGTATTTCATTATCCTGTGTTATTGAAAGAATTTGGGTTGGATGGAAGCATAATTTTCCTAGATATTACTCTTGAAAGTTCAAAAATAATTTTATATTTCATTAAGAAGTAAATTATCTATTGTTAGTTTTTTTAAAATAGTGGTATAATATGCATAATATAAAATCTATTAGTTTTGCATTTGTTCACTGACTAATGTAATTGTTATTATTTGAAGAATAGTTCTTTAGGGGCTTATTGTACCGTGTGTATATAACTAATACTGCTTGCTTGCTTTCTGAAGGATGGAAGGAAAATCCTGTAGAGTTTGATTCTCTTTTTAATGAAAGTAAATACACATGGAGCTGGGGAAGCCCAGATATCCTGCCTATGTTTGCCAAAGGTAAGAGTCACTGATTATGTTTCCTCAGATAGTAAATAGGGAGTAAGTCAATATGGTAGTTTTCTATTTTTATGTATGTCATGTATGTGTTGATTTTTACACAGATTTTTACATTTTTAACATTTCTGAAATAGGGTTGTTTAATTACAGTATTTTTTTTTCCTTCTACTTGAAATATTGGCACATCATACAGTTAGATAGTATTTTGGATTCAATTAAGTGGTATATAGTGCTATCACTTAACAGCTATATAATCTTGAGCAATTTATATAACCTCTCTGAACTTCAATTTCCTTTTCGTAAAATGTGATAATATTAGTTTCTGTCTCACAGATTTATTTTTATAATTAAATTATGTAATTCATGTGAAATATTTAGCATAGCACTTTTCACATAACTTGATTATAAATGATGATGTTGAGGTGTGGTTCATTATACTTTGGTAAATCATTTTAAAAGTTAGTAGCTATTCATATAAAGATTTAAACATTGGCTGGGCACAGTGGCTCACACCTGTAATCTCAGCATTTTGGGAGGCTGAGGCAGGTGGATCACTTGAGCTCAGGAGTTGGAGACCAGTCTGGGCAACAAGGTGAGACCCACATCTCTACAACAAACAAAAAATTAGCTGAGTGTGGTGGCATGTGCCTGTAGTCCCAACTACTCAGGTGGCTGAGGTGGGAAGAGTGCTTGAGAGCCTGGGATGTTGAGGCTGCAGTGAGCCATGATTATGCCACTGCACTCCAGCCTGGGCAACAGAGCAACACCCTATCTCAAAAAAAAGATTTAAGTGTTAAAATGTATAGTTATAATTCCTATTTTAATACATCGAAGATGCCATATATTCTGGCATTTGATATATATGGCATTTAACATATAATTTATTTAAATTGATATTTAATATACTGAATGTAGCATTTGGATTTGTTGTTTATATGCATGATTCTGCAAATATTGGGACATCTCTTAATTAGAAAATTCATTTATATTATTTTCTAAAATCAGTTGGATGAATTTCATGTCATTAAATGCTTTTAAGTGGGAGCAGAATGATCGATCATTTCACTTATCAGAAAGGATTTGTAACATACTTAGTCATGAGTGTAATTAAAATAATGGGAACTATTGAAGATTATTATGTGTCCAGGAAGCAAAATATATACTGAGAATTTTACAGATGATAGTCATAGAACATTATTATACTGGGCGGACCAAAAAGCCCCAAACTGTTTGCCATTTATATATTGCCTTCTTTGGAAAGCAGTTTAGTTTTTTTGGGAGCTGGTGGTGGTAAGGGTGGATTAAGTTGCTATGGCTTATCAAACTAACATTCCTATTTCTGGCTACAATGGATGGGACAGGACCAATAATTGAATTAGAGATAGTCTAACGTTCCATATCTTGTAGTAAACAGCAAACCCAGTCGGACCTTTTTATTTGGGATGTGGGAAGAGGAATGGCTGAGCTGTGGAATAGGGTCATTAGAGCTGAACTGGTGCTATAAAGATTGTATTACTTTATTATATCTCTCTCTTTTTGTTTTTGTTTTTTTGAGACGGAGTTTTGCCCTTGTTGCCCAGGCTGGAGTGCAGTGGCACGATCTCAGCTCACTGCCGTCTCCGCCTCCTTGGTTCAAGCGATTCTTCTGCCTCAGCCTCCTGAGTAGCTGGGATTACAGGCGCACACCACCACACCCAGCTAATTTTTTTCTCTTTTTAGTAGAGACGGGGTTTCATCATGTTGGCCAGGGGGGGTCTCGATCTCCCGACCTCAGGTGATCCACCTGCCTCGGCTTCCCAAAATACAGGGATTACAGGTGTGAGCCACCACACTCTTTCTTATTACCTGCAAGAGCCTCTCAAACTCAGAAATTCACTAAACTGTTTAGATTCTTAATACAGTCTTGCAAATGTATGAGACTGTCATATCTGTTGACCCCTTCAAACTCTTTGGCAATAAGCAATATTTATTCTCTTATAAGTTGAGAAAAATACGCATAGTTTATGAATAAGAGAAGTGAAATATCTGAATTTTCTTATGTTAAGAAGGTTTGTACACCACACATCATCTATTTTAGATTGTAGCATTCCAAGGGGCACACATGTTTTGAATAGTTTAATCCTTAAAGGGAGACAAATATTATGCTTATTTTTGTTATATTGCTTATTAGAGTTGTGATTTTGGTGTGTTAATTAACATATAATGAATCTGCGAAATTAAAATGTGTTATTTTTGAGGACAAAACGCAATAGAATACATTAAAGTATGTAGCATGGTCCATAGCACATAACATAAATAAATGTTAATTATTCCTCCCATTTTTCTCTTCCCCATCATAATGAACAATGCTTTGTGAAAATTCTGGTTACTCACAAAAATCTGTGAATGACTAGCTCATATTTTATGATAGTTTAAAAGATTTTGTAAAAAGATCATTTTTTCCAAATTTTCTTTTCAGGTGCTAGTGGAGACCACGTTTATACATATAGTTATGATGCTAAAAGAGAGGATTTTGGTGCTCAAGATGCAACAAAACTGGATACATGGGTTTTTGATAATGTTAAGGTTTGTGCTATTGAGTGGTTAATATACAAAAAGCATATTTTTACCTGAAGTATTGGAGACTGTATCTCACGTTTTTTCTGTTTTCATGAGCTTTGAAAGTTCTATATTGTAGCACACTGTTCTGAATTCTAAGATTTAATTCTAAAAAATTACACATTCTAAATAAACAAGAGAAGTTTTAAACTCCTTTGTTTCTATTAGTAAAATGAGCCCTAGATTAGGATTTAGGAAACCTGTTTTTCGTTTCTAGTTTGTGATTCATCCTGGGTAAATTTTGATCTTTTATTGACCGTGGAATCAGCCGCTTGTAGTAATGGACCATGTGAGATGTAGGAAAGCCTTTGGGAAAATGCTGTTCAAATGTAATACATTTATAATAACAAAGTGGATGATTTTTTTAAAAAAATTATACTTTAAAGAAAAATTAGATAAGCAGATTATATAGGCAAAAACAAATTAGCAAATTGATCATAATAAAAATCTATGGTTTCTTTAAGTACCAGAGTTTTTTGAACATTTTATAATGACAATTATCATAGTTTCATGAGGAATACGATATAATTTATATTCTCAAAAAGTGTGTGAAAATCTCAATTGTGGACCTTGGCTCTCTTCTTTTACCAGTGCATTATTCCTCATCTCCAAATAACAACTCATAATTTATCCATTATAAGAAGCTTTGATTGATACTTCTTTTTTCTAGTAATGTCTTTTGAACTGACTTTGTGGACTTCTCCATGATACAGCCATTTTTGTTTGTTTGTAAATGTACTCCTTAGTATATATCTGCCTTTTTCTTTGTATTTGCTTAGCAGAAATTAAGTGCTCTAAAATTCATTGCTAAACCCTATTTTTTTCCAAGGGTCTTTTCCCTTGAAATTTTCTTTTTACTTTTAATATATACTTTTGTCAACAGGGAAAACTTTCAACTTAAATAAAATCTCTGTAAGAAAATGATTAGCAAATTATTTTGCTAATCATCACTTATTAACTTAATGTACTAATATTAATATCTGCATGAAAGCCTTTGGCTTCTAATTTCATATGTGTAGCTAAAATCCCTCCAAAATCATGGAATTGATTCCTTGTGAATGTACATACATAGCTGGTAGCTGGCCTGGTTTTCATGTCTTTCTTCCTTTCTTTATTTCAACACTACTAGTCTTGACATGGTAGTGAACAGAAAAAAAGATTTGCACATGACTTCATAAAATATGGTAGATATATATTAACCAAGTTATAATGAAAATATGAAGTCATCAGCATTGGTAAGTGATGTGAAGGAAAAATACAGACCAAGAATATATCTTCAGAAAATTCTAATCTGTGCTGGGCAGTTAGGGGAAGGCTAAGAGGTTTGAGATAATCTCTGAACAGGTACAGGAGACAAAGAAATGGATAGGGATGGATTGGTATGGAAAGGTATTGCAGGCCAACAGCATTATGTAAATCTTGGTCAAGAGCCAGCATAATGGATTTGAGGAAGTGAGAAAGAAGGGAGGTTAGTGTGGCAGGAGGACTGCCTGGGAGCCAGGTCTCAGAAGAGGCTAGAGAGTGAGGTAAGGGTTTACTCGAACTTCATGTCCTGGCTAGAGACTTATGTTTAATTCAAGCCAAACAGTTTCCAGATCCATGCAGTTTTCTACTCACCTGTTTTTTTGTAACTGTGGTAAAAAAAAAAATATATATATGCAAAATACAGAATTTACTATCTTAAGCATTTTAAGTGTTTGCAGACAGTCCCCAGCTTAACAGTGGTTTAACTTATGATTCTTTTGACTTTCCACCAGTGCAAAAGCAATACATATTTAGTATAAACCGGACATTGAGTACCCATACAACCATTTTGTTTTTTACTTTCAGTATAGTATTCAAAAATTACATGAGATAGTAATTATTATCTCACTTATTTCACATTATCAACACTTTATTAAAAGATAGGCTTTATGTTAGATGATTTTGCAACTGTAGGCTAATGTAAATGTTCTGAGCATGTTGAAGGTAGTGTAAACCAAAAATAAAATTCTAAGCACCTCCCCCCTAACCCCCCAACCATCTCAATGGACTTTCTCAGCCAGGGCGCTTTTAAAATGTAAACTGAGAGACTGATTCAGGCCATAAGGGGAAGTGGGTGTTGGACATGCCTCATTATACCTCTCTGGCATTAACGTCAACACAGACCTTAAAGTCTAATAAGAAACATGTACCCTAAAACTTAAAGTATAATAATAATAAAATTAAAAAAAAAAACATTTTACAACCTATTCTCTCTGAAGCCTACTATCTGAAGGGTTCCTCTGCAAATAAGAACTTTGGATTCCACAATCTCTTATCTTAACCCAGACATCCCTTTCTTTTGATCCCAAGTCTTTAGAGAACTCAACCAATTGCCAACCGGAAAATTTTTAAATTTCCCCCCAATCCCCACTTTTGAGTTGTCCTGCCTTTCTGGACCAAACCAATGTATTCCTTAAATATATTTGGTTGAAGTCTCATGTCTCCCCAAAATGTATAAAACCAGGCTGCACCCCGACCACCTTGAGCACATATTCTCAAGATCTCCTGAGCACTGTGTCATGGGCCATGGCCACTCATATTTGGCTCAGAATAAATCTCTTCAAATATTTTATAGAGTTTGACTCTCCGTTGACAGTAGGCCAGGCTAAGCTATGATGTTTGGTAGGTTGGGTATGTTACTGGCACAAGGTATCTGAATTACCGGCAACAAATCTGTAAGGATCTGCAGCAACCTCAATTCTTACCTCCCCAGAAGAAAAACTTCGACTGGGGGTCATAAGGCAGAAGAAGAGACCAAGGCAACAATGGAAGTTTATTTACAAAAACTTTAGAACGGGAAAGAAAGGAAAGTATGCCTAGAAGAGTCCCAAGTGAGCAGCGAGGTCAAGTGCAGTGTTTAATCTTGATCCTAGGACTTTATAGGCTGGCCGATTTCCATGATTCTTCCCTTAGGGTGGGGCGCCCGCATGCACAGTGCCCTCCTTAACCTTGGGAGGTGCGCATGCATAGTGTGTTTAGAAAGTTGTACACATACCTATCCAAGGCTTTCTTTCCTTTTCTGGTGGAGTGCCCCCGACAGGCATACTATGCCATTTGGTCTATTAATGCACATGCCTGAGAAGTTGCATCTCTCTGGTGCTTGCGTTCAGTTAACACTTTAGTGCAGCAAGTGTGGACCATCAGGAAATGGCCTCTCCCTGGTGCCAGCTGCCAATCTACCACTTTTAGAGAGGCAGTGTGATAATTGCTGAATCATCACCTGACATTCCTAGTGGTCGGGTAAGACCCCTCCCTTGCCCCACTCATGCCTGTCTAACTACCTGTAGCAGGTATATTACATGCATTTTTGACCTACAATAGTTTCAATTTAGGATGGGTTTATTGGGCTATAACCCCATTGCAAGTGAGGAGCATCTGTAATTTAGTATTGTTGAGTATGTTCATGTTGTTTTGCAGCTAATAATCTCTAGAATATTTCTTCTTGCAAAACAAACTCTGTACCCATTAAACAATAACTCTGGCCAGGCGCTGTGGCTCACACCTGTAATCCCAGCACTTTGGGAGGCCGAGGTGGGTGGATCACGCTCTCAAGAGATTGAGACCATCCTGGCCAACATGGTGAAACCCTGTCTCTACTAAAAATACAAAAATTAGCCAGGCGTGGTGGCACATGCCTGTAGTCCCAGCTACTCAGGAGGCTGAGAGGCAGGAGAATCGCTTGAACCCGGGAGGTGGAGGTTGCAGTGAGCCGAGATTGCGCCATTGCACTCCAGCCTGGCGACAGAGTGAGACTCCATCTCAAAAACAAACAAACAAACAAACAAACAAACAAAAACTCTTCATTTCCCCCTCCCCCAACCCCTGGCAACCACCATTCTACTTTCTATTTCTATGCATTTGACTACTCTAGGCACCTTATATCATAACTGGAATCATACAGTCTATGTCTTTTTGTGATTGGCTTATTTCACTTAGTATAGTGGCCTTAAAGGTTCGCCTGGGTTGAATCTATTTACTTTAAAAAACTCAGTTCGTGCATCATCTTCTCTATTAGGTCTTCTGTGACTTCTCTTTGCTTTGCCCTATTTCCAGTTTGACTTAGATAACCCTCCTCTATATTCCCTTAATACTTTATTGTGCTATACTATAACTGTTCATACATTGACATATTCCCCTTCAATATACATCTTGTTGGCACAGATACTGACTTTTTCACACTGTTAACTTTAAACCCTATCAGAGGCTGGGCGCGGTGGCTCACACCTGTAATCCCAGCACTTTGGGAGGCCGAGGTGGGTGAATCACTTGAGGCCAGGAGTTTGAGACCAGCCTAGCCAACATGGTGATATCCTGTCTCTACTAAAAATACAAAAAAATTAGCCGAGCATGGTGGTGCATGTCTGAAATCCCAGCTACTCGGGAGGCTGAGGCAAGAGAATCGCTTGAACCCAGGAGATGGAGGTTGCAGTGAGCCAAGATTGTGCTGCTGCACTCCAGCCTGGGCAATAGAGACTGTCTCAACAACAACAACAACAAACTCTTATCAGGGAATTGTTTGGTACATGAATAAGTATATTAACTTAGATTAGATCATACCTGTGTAATATGGAAAAAAATAACTTAAAAGTTTACTTCTATCTTAGTAAAGATAATGCTGGCAGTAGGCAGCTGAGCATTGATGCAGTCCAGGATGCTATAGTGGTTCTACAGTATCACTGACACTTAGTCTCCTAAAGTTTTCCTCTAACTTCAGGGCATGAGTTTTATCTTCAAAGTTATGTCATGACCCAAGATAATCCTGGAATTCCCGCCCTTATGTTAGTGTTATAGGTTAACAATATGAAGAATAAAAAAGGACCTACTTTCCTACTGAATTATATTTATTTCAAAAAGCCTTAGATCCACATAGCTTTATGACTGAAATGTTTGACTTAAATCTCACTGGCCAAAACCACAAAGGCACATCTAACTGCAAGAAAGGATAGGATAGGCACATCTAGCTGCAAGAAAGGATTACATAGCTGAATATATTGTACCAGCCATAGAACAAATTATAGATGTAATTCAAGTCATTTGCTCAGTTTTTTGTTTTCAGCTTTCAATTATGTGTTTAACTTTTAATTCTTTTCTCTTAAAGAGCTTATTGTTTTTATCTAGATTTAAATTTTCTTAGGGGTTAAATAGAATGTATATGAAAGTTAGGGGGCAATTTTATACTTTTGAGAAGGATGATAGCAGGTTATATATTGTATTAATTTATTTCTATTCTTGAATAGCTAGTTTCTCTAATTGCACCATTTGTGTTTTTTAACATAGTAGTGAAGAATTATTTGAAAAAATTACTTAAATACTTCAGACTTTTGTTGAAAAGTTAAACATATCTTGTTAAAAGTTAACATCTTCTACAGTTAAAGGCATTTATGTGAACAACAAAGATGTATCTTGGATAGCCTGTTGACTTATTTAAAATAATTTAAAAGTAGTCTTCAAAGTTTTGCACCCATGTTCATGCATATGTGAATACAGGGTGAATCATTTGCCTTAGAAGGGTTTATGAATCTAGTTTATCATTATTTAATTAGCATAATAATCTTCAAATTTTATTTTAATTAATTATTCCCAGCCTCACCCTGCCAAGTAGTATTTTATTAATTGGTTGCTTTTCTGTTACATGATTTGAAGAACACATTCTAGCTGGGGCAAAGGAAGTAATTAGGAGGCTATTTGCAATGTTCTACATTAGAGATTATGGTTGGACTAGGTTGATAGTACACAGGACAATGAAAAGTGGTCCAGTTCTGAAATATTTAAAAAAATAAATTATTCTTAAACTGGTAACAGTATTACTATATTATTTTTGACTCCTGCCAAAATATGTCTTCAATCTGCTGTCTTTTATTAAGTTAGATGTGGGATTAACAACATTATGAGATCTCTATGAAATTATGATCCCCTTTCTAACACCTTTTTTTGGCCTTATTATAACAGAGAAAAGAGCTAACTCATTATTTGAGCATAGATGTCTGAACTGATAGCAAAGACGTTGTGTTGGTAGGTCTTGAGCACAGATTTAAACAACGTGAGATAATTTAATTTTGTACTTATGCATAAATTTAAATGTTTTCATCAGTATTATTTTTAAAATAAAACAAATGAACTAAATATTTTTAACTCATTTATTATATGTAGGACTTCTTTCATCGTGCCAGAAACAACCAGTCTTTGTTTTCTAAATTAAATGAAGAGAAAATAGTTTTTTTCTTACATTTATTAGGAATAGATACAAACGGACATGCTCATCGACCATCCTCGAGGTAATTTAATGTTGTGTTTAATTGTATTTTTTAGGGCAAGAGCTATTCTTTTTATTATAACTTTTTATTATAACTTTTTTATTATAAAATTTTCTTTGGGATTATAACAACAGAGCTAATATTTTAAAGAACTACTGTAATGTTTATTAAGTTCTCAATTATATGAGATTTCTGATATAGTGGTTTAAATCATATGTGCTGTATCCAGATGGCACATTAATATAAGTAAAATATATCCTGTACATATTACATAATCTTCATTTACTGAAGCAGAGAAAAAAATTATCTAAAATATCTATATATTTTAGAAATATTTTCAGAGAATCTTGAAAATATAAAGCATTTTATGGTAGTAACTTTTATATCACCAAAAGATGTAATTATTTATTCCTTGTTTATTCCCTTTAATTAGTACTGTATCTAGCAAATAAATTGTATACATTTTGTATACCATAATTCAGTAACACTCCTTATATATAACAGCAAGTATTTGTCTCACTTTTGAAGACCGTAAGTAAAAGGAAGATACCATGTTATACTCTTATTTCTTATTTTGCATTTGGTTTAAATTAGCCTAACAGTGGCTGTAAAGCCTATTGGGTTAGCTGCCAGTAATGAATACCTCACAATCCCCTTCTTAAACGTGATGCACTGTTGTAATTGATGGAATATTCATATCGAATGAACCTTGTTCAGTTGTGTGGCAGTCTTAAATATAATGTGTTCAAAACGTGATATTATATTTTATATCAAAAGCACTTTAGGGAATGAAAATATTCTATACTTGAAATGATACTTTTAATATGGCCAAACAGTTTAGTTTATGTAGTAAGAGTGAGAGACATGAACGTCATCTATCTCATTTAGGACCTAAAAAGGGTTTATTAAAATATATTTGTTAATCATTCCCCTCCTTTTAAGCCATCTTTGAAAACTATTTCAGGTTATTTAGCTTCATTAAAAGGAGAAAAAAATTATTTTAACAACCTAGAGTACTCTGATTTTAAAATATTAAAGATGAAATCTAAAAGCATTTCAGAAGTTACTGATTTTGAATGTAATGAATCCATGTTGAATAAATTTGATTTCTCCAAATTAATTTAATTTGTTCCTCTGTTTCTTTACAAATAGAGACTACAAGGACAATATTAAAAAAGTTGATGATGGAGTTAAAGAAATCGTGTCTATGTTTAACCATTTCTATGGAAATGATGGGAAAACAACATTTATCTTTACCTCTGACCATGGAATGACAGACTGGGGTTAGTGTGTCTTTAATTGATATGTACCTTACAATTAAAGTAGTGATAAATGTAGCTGGTAAATATTTTATGATGTTGAGAGGATTAGATGTCTTGCTGTATACAAAATGTCTAGCACATAATTCTGTGCTTAAAATGTTGGCCTAAAAAACAACTGATCTTATAAAAAATATTTTCTCTAACTAAAAAATGAATATATTCTCATTTACAAATGACAAACTAGAGAAAAGTGGAGAAGAAAATAAAAAGTAACTATTATTTATCTACAGAGAATTAACTGTATATGATGGCAAAGGGAGTGATGTTAAGATGGTATTACTGAGGGACCGAGGGCTGCTGAAATTCTGTCCCGGATAAGCCTATGCGCCCTGTGAGATTCCCAAGGCAAATGCAGTGTGTGCACAGAGAACAAAATAAAGCAAAGATGAGATTTGTCCCCATATCACAATATGGATTTCTGTGATTTGAGTTCCACTTTATAAAGGACTTCTTTTGGCTCTACCTGCCAGAGTGGCCTGGAAGAAAAGGACCCAGAGACCTTGCCATCTTCTCCAGAACAGACTTAGTCTCTACTGCTTGCCCCAAGCTTGGGTGGTTACTGCCCAGGGGAGCTCTCTGTTCTTTTTCTGTCTGCAGTGCTGCTCTGGCAGCAGCAACATTTCTTCCATGTCTTATTGTTATTATTTCTATTCTTTCAACCATAGTTACTCAGCAGGCAGTCTGGTTTTTTGTTTTACTTTCTGCCTGTTTGTTGTTGTTTCTCTAACTTGCTTTATGGGAATATTGTCAAACTAATTGCCATAAAAGGTTGTAACCATTTGGTAATGTAGTCACTAGAATTAACTATATATGGATCAACTCTTTAAAACAAACTATTTTAAAAAATATTTAGTTGTAAGTTAGTTCTTCTGTGTTTGTCTTATTATTCTTTATATCTTATTTGTAGGTTCCCATGGGGCTGGTCATCCTTCAGAGACTTTAACTCCTTTAGTCACTTGGGGAGCTGGAATCAAGTATCCCCAAAGAGTATCAGCTCAGCAATTTGATGACGCATTTTTGAAAGGTACAAGCATTTCTTTACTGTGTTTATAAATACAACCTTTTAAAATAAGAACAAAGTTTAAATTTTTAAGAAATCACTCTTCAAATTTTAGTTGTAAATCCCTCATTTTGACATTTGTGCCATTACTATTTCTATACAAACACTAAAAGGGGTTGTTGGTTTTTCTCTTCTCACAGAGCCATTTGTTGAACCCTTCCCAGCACACCACTGCTAATAACTAGACTTTCTGAATGTCTAAACTGATAAACTGAACTTTTGATGTTCTTTTATTAATTTATTAATTTGAATGTGAGGTAGAGTAAATAAAAATTAAACAAGAGGAAATTTAAGGTTTCATAGAGGTAAATAATCAGTTTTTGAGATTTTTCAACCCAAACAAAGTACATGCTGTCAGTTATAAAATCACACTACCTACAAGATATTTCTATTAGATAAAAAGCAAGAGGTAGTACTGAGCTATTTCAACTCCAGGCACTAATGAAGACAGAAGAGCACAGTGAATAATGCACTCAATAGCATGTCTTCAGTAAGTAATGGTGCATTTTTCAGAGGGCGATTTCTTATATATTTGTAAGTGCTAATGGAGAGCATCATGCCACATCACAGGTCCACAGGGGAGACATTGACAAAGGGCCAGAACAGTGTAACCAGTACATTGTCATGATTATTTCCAGATTTATTTAAGCATGAAAGAAAAAGAAGCTAGTGGACTCTTTTTTTCATCTACTACATATCTTTGAGATAGCCCCTGCTTTCTCAGAACTTAACATTCTAGTAGGAGAATTAAAGCAACTATAAACAAAACTTACACATTATGATAATTTTATGAAGAAAATTAGGGTGATATGATAAAAGAGGAGGTAGGACCGGGCTCCTTTCTCCACCCTGCCCCCCCACCAGTTTCCTTAGAGACAGGTTCTTGCTGTGTCTCTAAAGGAATGGAATGGGCTGGAATGTAGTAGCTGTTCACAGGTTCACAGGCCAGTTGTAGCTCACTACAGCCTGGAACTCCTGGGCTCAAGCAATCTTCCTGCCCCAGCCTCCCAAGTCGTTGGAACCACAAGTGTGTACCATGCCTGACTCAGTCTGCCACATTTTTATTAAGATATTTGGCAAAGGAGGCAAAATGCATTGGTTTTAAATGTATAGCTTTATGAATTTTACCTGCATATATATGCCATGTAGTCTCCATCCAGATTCACCATACATTTGTACCCTAGAAGTTTCCCTTATGGAGCAGGATACATTTTATAGAGTGGGCTAATAGAACATCTTTTCACAGTTAGGATAAGAGGGAGCCATTCATACGAAGGTTAGGGCAGGAGTGTTCCAGGCAGAGGGAATAGCAAATGAAGAGGCTAAAAATAGAAAGAGCGTAGCTTGTTTGAGGAACAGAATTGGAAGGCTGATGTGGCTGAGCACTGTCAGCTGGGAGCAGAGTACAATGAGTTGAGAGTTGGAGAGGTAAACAAGAGGTAGATCATTTGAGGCACCAAATCCTGGGTAAGGAGAGCATGAAGTATGTTCCAAGTGCAGTGCTCTATCATTAAAGCCTGTTAGAGCATTGCCAACATTCCAGTTTGCCATAGGAGCTACCTTTCTGACTGCTCTGTGGTAAATGGATTAGATTGGATCAAAATAGAAAGTAGGGTAAATAGTATGTTTGTATTTATGAGATTTAACTTTATTTTGGCATTTGATTTCATATTGAATTGATGTTTTAGAATCACATGATTTCAAGAATCATCAGAAATGTATTTTTTCTCATAAGAATATTAAATATCATACATTTTAGAGAAAAGGAATGGGCATTTTTTCATCAACTGATTAGTGTGAATTTTTGGTAGAGTCAGAAACGTATTTTTAAACTTTAATTAGCTTATTGAATGAAATTTTATTATACAAATATCTTATAACTCTTTTGGCAGTGTATCCTAAAGCCATTAAATCAAGACGGTCTCTCATAATCACTTGTTTAGATTTCTGTTTAATGCAATTTCTGAATTTATGTGTAGAAAAATGGAAGAATGAGCCTATCTTTGAAGACAATTTTAATAATAACTCAATATACTATGTTAACATTTGTGATTAGTGACTACAGGAACATCACAACTACAGTTTTAGGTGTTTGGGGAGGAACTGCCATCACAGAGAAAAAGAGAAGCTTGAATTAATTAACTTCCTATCAATTGCCTTAATAACTCTCTAGAACAGGATTGTAATGAGTTGTCAATGCTGACAGTTGTTACCATTGTGCTTTTTCACTTCCATCTTTCCTTCCTCAGCCTCTGATGTTTTGAAACAATTATCTCCCAGTAAACATTTAAGAAGCTTAATAAATCATCACAGGAAACACCAAATATTTACTTTTTGTTTTTTTTTAATTCTTTAAAAAAATACACCTTTGCCTTTAAGCATGATTTTTATTCATACTTGGCTTAAAATAGACATTTCTAATACCTATGTTTTCCATAAGTATTGGCCACTCCTAAAAATCAAATGATTTATTCTTTTTTAAATCTTAACATCAGATCTTGTGTCTGATTGTATCTTTCAGAGTGGAGATTGGAGAACTGGAAGAGGCTAGATGTCAATCAGGTATCCATTTCGATTTTATTACATTCAAATTTAATTTTATCTTCTATAAGAAGGTTAGACAAAAACTATGAAAAAGAGATAATATTAATATTGACAAAGTCTTTTTCAAAACATTTCAGTTACTAAGGGGAATTCTTTTAGTGCAAATATTTTAGCCCAACTAATCTCTCTTGTGGCAAAACAAACAAAACTTGAAGTGAAAATAAAAGACTTCTTCCAAATAACATTGGATAATTATTTGTTATGTAAATTGAAATTTGCATGCCTCTTAAATTTCTGTGATTGCTTTTCATGGTTGTATTGCTTAATTTAAGCACAGATCTATTTAAATTCCTGTTATGGGTTTGTTTCCTATAGTATGTCAGTTACCTTTTCTTTTTGTTAACACATATTTTACCTTTACTTCTAGCCAGCAACCTTACAAATGCAATGGGAAAAAAAATTATAAGATTATAAATTACTCAGCTAGAAACCTTCTGTTAGAGGAAAATGTATAACCTATCTGATAAAGTTAGATCAGTAGCATTGTCTGTAAATATGAAGCACAGAATTTTCATTGTTAAAAACACACTACCTTAATAGCCATCTTCACTATTTGTAGAAGGTATAGCATCATTGGGATATGGCTTCCAAAGTGGCAGGAGTATCTTGCCTTCCAGGTCACCACACAAGCTGAGATTACTTACTGTGGTGGACAAACCAAGGTCTAGGGTCTCATTTTCAGGCCTATGGTTGTAGAAACTTGTTTCTTCCCAGCAAAATAAGAATAGTCTTCTTCTGGGATAGATGCATACTACCCAAGTAAATGAACATGAACATACAAAGTCAGAATAGCAATTTATTAATTTGCCATTAAAAATCACTGTCAAAAAGATGGGAATGACTTGAAGATCACAAAACAAGAACATCCCTTATTCATAGCCAGACCAGATCATAATTAGCAATTGAACATAGATTCAGTTATTGCTCTCTGAATTGTCAGTCTGTTGGCGAACACTCCTACTTCAAATCTCCATCAAATGAGAATCTCTTTTTCTATTCATTCCTTCTACTAACACTGTGATGTGTCTGTGGTGTGTTTCAATTTTGTGCTAAGTCTAAGTATTTAGTGGTGAGTTAAGGCAGACATAATCCCTGTCCTGGGAAATTTATACCTTATGGGTAAGAACAGATACTCATCAGTCTGTTGTACAAATACATGTAAACTTGTAGCTGTGGTAAGTACTGCAAAAGAGATTTGTGCAGCTGTGAGACTGTAGAGTGGATGTATATGATAGACTGTAGTCAGCAAAGGCTTCCTGAGAAGTCGAGGATTGAGCTGAGATTGATGAATAAGCAGGAATTAGCAGGCCAAGGCAGAAGGAGGAGGGCTTTTCAGGCAGAGGAAATGTGTACACTAAGTTCTGGTGAGAGGGTACATGGTGTATTAAAGGGTCTTGAAGAAAGCTGTTATATAGCAATAGAAACCATGGGGTAGTGTGAGGCAGAAGAAGGGAAGCACAGCCCCTTCAGGGTCTCATGGGCCTTGTGAACTTAATTCTGAAAGTTCAAAGAATCCTTGAAGAGTTTGAAGCCTAGAGAGTGACACGATGTGGTTTTTTGTGTGTGAAAGAATCCCCCTGGCTGCAGCATGGAGAAGAGATTAGAGGTGGCCGACAGTGGATTCTGAGGGAAAAGGAAAAGGTGACTAGGAAGACTTTGGAGATTTCCAGTTTTCTGGAGGATGGTACCTGATAATGACAGTCTAAATAGTAGAAAGTGAGAAAGATTGAGAGCCTGGGAACAAACTTGATGAATTCCAACTTTAAATGAGGGACTAGCGAAGGTATCTGAAAAGGAGGAGCCTGTGAGATAGAAGAAACTCAGCTGTGTGGTGTTGAGGCCAAGAAAGGAGTGGCCTATGCCATACTGCTGAAAGGTCTAGTAATGCCAGCAACAATTGTAGCTACCATTATCACAGGCTTATTATGTGCCAGGTACTTTATAAGTTTTATCTCATTTAATCCTGTCATACCTCTGTAAGGGAAAAACTTGCATTTATTTTTTTAACTGATAAAGGAATCAAGCAACTGGAGGGTTAAAAAACCTACCTGAGAATTTGAAACTGGGCATTCTCAATTCCGATTACTTTATTGCCTGAAAAATTATAAGGACTTATATAAACATAGTCAATTAGATTAGAAAATGGGGTTGTTAGCTCTCTTAGAGAGAGCAGTCTTTGGAATGATAAAGGGTCATAGTGAGTCACAGTGGGCAGAAGAGTGATGGGAAGGTGAGGAAGCGAAGATAGAAAAAGCATGAACAACTGTTCCGAGAAATTGAACTTAAAGAGGAGATATCCAAAATGGTATTTGGTATCTTTTGACTAAAGAGCCTCTTCTCTGGTTTATGTCTTTTCTGGACATCACTGGCTGGTCAAACCTCCTTCTGATACTTTGTTTTTCTAGTTAATATATACATTTCTCCAGTTAAAGTCTACTCTTGATATTCATTTTATGTCTAAATAAGGCATCCTTTGTATAATACTGAAAAACTGTTACATAAAATGGTCAAATTCTTAGCTAATAGGATAAGTAATTTTTTGTTTTAGTGTGTTTTACATTTAGGGCCTTTAGTGGTTTCTCTTCAAATTTTTTTTTATAGGTTCATATACATCTAGCAAATGACACTTTTAGAGATTAATATCTTTTTGTATTAAATACATGTTTGAAGGTAACTGATTATAACAAATATCATGGTTATATTCCATAATATGGTTGCATTACGTTATTTAATTTCTTTGTTGATGTCCATAGACTTCTTAGAATTGAGCTTTTTTATTTGTAGGCTGATATTGCACCATTGATGACTTCCCTTATTGGAGTTCCCTTTCCTCTTAACTCAGTGGTAAGGAATAAAATTTTATTATCAACTCTCAGTATAAAAAAAAAACTATCGCGCAGTAAAATGTACTCTTTTTTATGTGTTTCTGAATAATCTGGGTTTTTTTTTTTTAGATGGGGTCTTGCTATGTTGCCCAGGCTGGTCTTGAACTTCTGGGCTCAAGCAGTTCTCCCATCTCAGCCTCCCAAGTGTCTGGGATTACAGGCATGCACCACTGCTTCCAGTTTATATAATCTTTGATTACATTTAAAACTATATATTCCTGTATATTTATTTCTAAATATGCAATACCTCATGATTGCTTGTGTATTATATTCTATAACATGGAACATCAGCCAAATAGCTTTTCTTTAAATATTTTAATTTTCTAAAATGTGTATGATTTATATCTTTGTATTCTGGTTATAATTGATAGAAATGTATAAGTAATTTTTTTTATTACAAGCAGCAAAAACTGACTTTGTTTAAAGGGAAATTATTGAAAAGATATTGGTGATTTGCTTAAACAAAGTGGTGCTTGAAAACCAGCCTTGTAATAACCTGGAACCAGGATATCTGGAGACTTGGAAGAAGGAACCACAGCCATGATCCCATGGCAGAGCTGTTCTCAGGGCACTGACATGAGGGTAGAGTAGCATTATACCTTAGTTTCTGTCCCTTGACTATCAGGAGTCAAATTCCAGATGGTCTAGCCTGGGTTGTAATCAGCAGGTCCCTGGATTATAAACCTAACATGCTGTATGTAATGGGCAAGATTTCTCAACAGAAAATAGTAATGCTGTTAAGAATGGGCCCTGGATACCGAAATGCCGAAAAATAACTATTTCAACCAGCCACTCTTATTAGCTCTTCAAAATCAAATGTACTCTTAAAAAATAATGTTATTTAACCCAGCATGCTAAGTAATATGACCCCGACAGTCATAGTGTTTGTGTATATGTATAATGAAACAAAAGTTTAACAGAATAGTCCTTACTCTTATTATGTACAGTACACTCTGATATGTCTGAAGTCTTTTATTTTAAGTATGCTGGCTGTGGCCTACCGTTGTAATTGTTTTTTGTGTGTGAAGCACTCAGTTCACTGCCTAGCACGTAGTTATCTCTCAGCCAATGCCAGGTGTTACTGAATTTAATTCATCTCTTGCTTTGCTTACCTTAATACATCTACTTTGTGAGAAAAATAATAGAACATCTTTCAGTTATAGTTTTAAAAAGATTTTTCATTTAACTATTTCAATTATTTATTTGTCCATATGCCTTATCTTTATTGCTTTTAAGTCTGTTTTGTTTTATAAGGATAGCCTGAGCTGTCTGAATGCTATCAATAAGCTGGTGTTTGTTATTTTCAGGGAATCCTTCCTGTGGATTATCTTAACAACACTGATCTCTTCAAAGCAGAGAGCATGTTTACAAATGCAGTACAGATTCTTGAACAGTTCAAGGTAAAAAAAAAATTCAAAAAGGCACGCACAAAAATGGACAATACTACAATTTAAATATTGAATATATTTAGGGAAAATATTTGATTTTGTTTTTAACTATTTCCCTGTAATTAACCTTTAAATTTTATGTATTTGACTTGTGTTTCACATTTCTGAAGGGTGGGTTCTATGGCTCAGTCTGAGGACATAAAATTGTGTTTGAGGAGTATGACTGCATATAAGATTACCACATATACTTACAAAGACTACAAGTCAATTCTTTAACTATTAGAATTTGCCCCATAGAAATCATATTAGAGATTGCAACATTTCTTGTCATTCCATGTATGTTATGAGATTCCTTAAGAATTTAAAGAGGTGACCCTTTGACTAAAACCTTCTGTTATTCTTAATGCTTTTAAGAATAAGCGGTTTGGCTTGTTTTATTTTCAGAGTTAAGGAAGTACAGTTTTAATTACAGTATGTTACTTTGCAAGATTGATATGTTTAATTCTCAGCTTATTGAGATAGTAAGAAAATGTTAAATTTTTCTTTAAATATTTATGAAACAATATAGTAACATAAAATTCCATTTATTTTCAAAGTGGTTAACCATCCCTAAAGAATCATTTTAATGGATGTTTATATTTCAAAATGGAATTCATTATTTTTCTCATTTGTAATATTTTCATATTTGGTTCCCAGGTGAAAATGACTCAGAAAAAAGAAGTTACTTTACCATTTTTGTTTACACCATTTAAGTAAGTCCCTTACATTTTTTTATTAACTTGAAGGAAAGAATTTTCCTCTGAGTTTGCAATTTTTCACTGAGTGATAGGATTAATTTACTTATACAGTTTGCCATTTTATATACATTAGTGTAAACTCTAAATTGAAATCCTCTTCTATTGCTGTGGTTAAATAATGAGCCAGGTGCTAGATAACTTTAAATGGCTGGAAGAGGGATGGGGGAATGGAGAGATACATGAGAAATATTAAGCAGGTGAACTCCACAGGGCTTGACTGGTTGGCTAAGAAGGTGTGGGGGCAGGAAAGAGTGTGACTTCCTGGCACTTGGCTTGGTTGATTAGGAAGATGCTGTACCATATGGTTTATTGAAAGAAGAACTAGTTCAGGAGACAAAGATGAATGTTACTAAGTTCAACTTACATTTGAAGATATCAGTTAATTAATTAGAAAGAGGGGCTTGGATCTCAGAAGATGTATGTTGCTTGTGAAGATTTTGAAGCCGTGAGAATAAAGATAGGCTGGGCGCAGTGGCTCATTCCTGTAATCCCAGCACTTTGGGAGGCTGAGGCAGGCAGATCTCTTGAGCTCAGGAGTTCGAGACCAGCCTGGGCAACATGGTGAAACCCCGTCTCTACTAAAAATGCAAAAATTAGCCAGGCATAGTGGCGCATGCCTATAGTCCCAGCTACTCGGGTGGCTGAGGCAGGAGAATTGCTACACATGTAGGAGGCTCTAGAATTCTGGGAGACATCAGCTTCTACTGGGTGGGTGTATTAGGGTTCTCTAGAGGGACAGAACTAATAGGATAGATGTATATGTGAAGGGGAGTTTATTAAGGAGTATTGACTCACATAATCACAAGGTGACATCCCAGAATAGACAGTCTACAATATGAGGAGTAAAGAAGCCAGTCTGAGTCCTAAAACCTCAAAAGTGGGGAAGCTGACAGTATAGCCTTCAGTCTGTGGCCAAAGGCCCGAGAGCCCCTAGCAAACCACTGGTGTAAGTCCAAGAGTCTAAAAGCTGAAGAATTCGGAGTCTGATGTTCAAGTGCAAGCAGCATCCAGCGCAGGAGAAATATGAGGCTGGAAAACTCAGCAAGTCTGCTCATTCCACATTCTTCTGCCTGCTTTATTCTAGCTGTGCTGGCAGCTGATTAGATGATGCCCACTTGAGGGTGGGTCTGCTTCTCCCACTCCACTGACTCAAAGGTTAATCTCCTTTGGCAACAATGTCACAGACACACCCAGGAACAATACTTTACATCCTTCAATCAAGTTGACACTCAATATTAACCATCACAGTAGGCAAAGAAGAGAGCCGACTTTGGTGAGCAGCAGATTTTGCTGTCCCAGGTCCAGGAAGATGTGTTTTCCTTGAATCAGGAAAGGGAAGATCTAGATCACAGACCTGGCTCTGCACTACTGACTGTATATGTGGGCTTGCATCTTTGAGGTTCACATTCAATTAGCAAGGATTTTGCTATTGACCAATTAAATAGATATTGTTTTATCTATGAATCTTAAGGATGTGATTGAATGACTTCATTGGAGTTATTTTTGACAACTTCTGTTGCACTAGTGTGATATTCATAAATTAGAAAGGTGGCTGGGCACGGTGGCTCACTGCTATAATCCCAGCACTTTGGGAGGCCGAGGCAGGCGGATCACAAGGTCAGGAGTTTGAGACCAGCCTAGCCAATATGGTGAAACCCCATCTGTACTAAAAATACAAAAATTAGCTGGGCATGGTGGCGGGCACCTGTAGTCCCAGCTACTTGGGAGGCTGAGGCAGGAGAATCGCTTGAACCCGGGAGGCAGAGGTTGCAGTGAGCTGAGATCGTGCTACTGCACTCCAGCCTGGGCAACAGAGCGAGACTCCATCTCAAAAATAAAAGGAAGGCATAAATATTACATTACCCTCTGAATACTGTGGTTGTATACTTGAGTTTGTATGTGTGTATATATATGTGTATAGGAGAGTAAAAATGAAATTAGGATTTTGCAAGTTACAATCATATAAAATTGATTACCCTAAATATATCATTAGGATATTATGTTATTTACATCTCTTATGCTAATTCTAATTTTCTTTTATTGTAGTATAGTAGAATTGAGATTTGTTAATGGAATTGGTTCTGAGGAATATATAAATGTTCATACCTTTTTCAAGAAATATTGATTGACTAGTATGTGTTTTGCGGATATAGCAGTGAACAGGATAGACAAAGGCTTTGCATTCATAGAGTTTATTTGAACAGTAGTGTCACAGGCAAACTATAACCAAATGAAGAAGTGAATAAGAAATACATTATCAGTTCCTTTTATGAAGAAAATACACAGGCTGTTGAGAGTGAGAATAAGTGAGGGTTACTTTACACCAGCCACTTTAGAAAGGCTGGTTAGGAGCCTGGCCAGTGTGGTGAAACCCTGTCTCTACCAAAAAATATAAAAATGATCCAGGCATGGTGGCACCTGCTTGTAATCCCAGCTACTCCGGAGGCTGAGGCATGAGAATCACTTGAACCAGGGAGGCGGAGGTTGCAGCAGTGAGCCAAGATCCCACCACTGCACTCCAGCCTGAGCAACAGAGTGAGACCCTGTCTGGAAAAAAAAAAAAAGAAAAAGAAAAAAGAAAAGAAAAGAAAGAAAGGCTAGTTAGGGAAGGACTCTTCGGCAAGGGTTCAGGTGCAGACTGCTACCCCTTTTTCCACGTGGCATGGTAACTGATCACAGACTTCCCCTATTTTGATGTTCAGTGTCTGCCTGCACATATATATTCAAAGCCACTATGTCCTCTGGGGGTCTGGCGGGATGGCTGATTCCCATGTACTGGTTCACCCACTCTAGAGCGTAGTGACCAGCCCTGCCTATAGACCTGTCTGGCTAAAAATCACCACTTGCTAAAAGCCTGCAATATGGCCAAAAAAATCTAAGATAACATGAGAAATGGACTCTTGAGGTCATATGAAATTCAAGGAACAGAACCAAACCTAAAAACATTAAAATTCTCAGAAATATTTAAGAAACTATTGCATCCATGAAACAAAAGCAGCATTAACTTTGCAAAATGTAGAAAGGTACTAGATGCATTAAAAATAACTTTTACATTTAATAAAATAAATATTTCATAAGAAGAATGCAACAAAAAACTTAAAGATAAATTGTATAAGAATGGTCCAAATGAGAGGCAGATCCTCCAAATTAGAATAGGAAGTGAGTGGACCTCAAACTAAATGAAATGAATTTTAAGTAATAGATGGATTGAGTAAGAAGCTGGAGGAAATTAAGGCCATGATGTATACATAGAAAGCATACATTTCTTCATCTGCTCCCCCCACCAAAAAAAACGACAATCAGAAACTTAAGGGAGAAAGAAACATTTCAAACTTTACCAGAAAGCATGCTTCAAATATAAAGCACCCTCAGATGTGGCATGATTTTGAACAGTTGCTAGGAGTGTGAGAAAGGGAATTCATTTGAACATTGTTATGTGGATCAAGGCTTTAAAGAAATAGATGAGAAAATCTAATTGTAGCATAAAACTTTGTTTTTCAGTGGACAGTATTTAAATAGTCATGATGATATAAATATTGGTTCTCAGCTTTTAGAGTCAATCCTTGGACAAAGCAGGGAAGAATGAATTATGATTACAGAATAGAATGCAAATGTTAGCAGCCTTGAAAATGTACAAGTGCAGTTAACAGGTTGGAAAGCAGAGAGGGAAGGAAATGTACATGGAATAGTAGCGGTGCTATTGTCTTCATGAAATAGAATATGGAGAATTTTATCTTTAGTTGAATTCGTCAGAGTTTTAGGTATTAGTTTTTGTTTTGTTTTGTTTGAGACTGACTCTCGTTCTGTTGCTCAGGCTGGAGTGCAGTGGCGCAATCTCGGCTCACTGCAACCTCTGCCTCCTGGGTTCAAGCAATTCTCCTGCCTCAGCCTCCTGAGTAGCTGGGCTTACAAGCGCGCCACCACGCCCAGCTAATTTTTGTGTTTTTAGTAGAGATGGGGTTTCACCATGTTGGCTAGGCTGGTCTCGAACTCCTGACCTCGTGATCCACCCACCTCGGCCTCCCAAAGTGCTGGGATTACAGGCATAAGCCACCACACCCAGCCTTAGGTATTAGATTATGAAAGTAACCAAGGTCACCAAAAGAGGAGGTAAAAATGTGATATAGCCAAATTGAGTGGGGAGGAAAGCCAGAGACAACAGGGGGTCAACAAAAAGTACCCCCAGTCATCAAGTCAAGAAAAAGTAAGAACATGTTTTTTAAAAATGTAGGCCACTACAGGAATAACTAAAAACAAACGCATGTAAAAGTTTTTGGTCTGGGTTGGTGAACTGAGAAATGAAAAAGAGTTATTATGCCCTTGTGTAGTGTTTGATTTTTAAAAAATATGTGCATATATTGCTTTGATAAAACTTATTTTTAAAAGTATGTTTATCAAAATAAATAGATATTCTAATCATTGGCACAAATTCAGTAGAATATGTAATTGGAAAAGGATACTATTCATAATAGAAATAAAATACCCAGCAATAAAATAATGAGAAATGTATATTGTAAACTGTCATTTTATTAAGGACATAACAGACAATATAAACAAACAAATGTTGGGTAGTACTGTTCAATATTGTAAAAATGTCAGTCCTCTCCAAATTACTTACTGAATATGCTATTATAACAAAAGGATTTTTGTACAACTCAAAAACATAATTTTAAAATTTATATCAAAAATAAATTCTCAAGAATAGCTTAATTAATTTTGAGAAAGAAGAACAAGATAAGAGATTTGCTCTGCTAGATAACAGAACACATTCTAAAGCTATTATAACTCTAAAAAATGTAGTATTGATGCAGGCCAAACATATAGATTTAGTGAAACTGATTCGTGAGTACATAAAGAGATAAGATTCACTTGTCTACAACATGCACCTTGACTTATGATGGGGTTACATCCCTAAGTTGCAAATACTGTAAGTGCAAAATGGATTTAATACACCTAACCTACTGAACATCATAGCTTAGTCTAGCCTACCTTTAATGTGCTGAGAACACTTAACATTAGCCTACAGTTGGTCAGAATCATCTAACATAAAGCCGACTGTATAATAAAGTATTGAATATCTCATGTAATTTATTGAATACTGCATTGAAAGTGAAAAACAAAATGATTGTATGGGTACTCAAAGTATGCTTTCTACTGAATGCATATCACTTCCATGTTAGCTGAAAAATCCTAAGTCAAACTCTCATAAGTTTGGGACTGTCTGTATATGGGATTTGGTTTTGACTGAAGGTGGTGTTTCAAATCAGTAGGAGAAAGATTTGTACTAAGAAAATTGACTATTCATTTGGAAAAAATAAGGCTAGCTCTTGTAACCTCATTTCATTCACAAAACTAAATTCTACATTGATTAAAGAACTAAATATTTAAAAATAAGTAAAAGTGTGAGGTCTATAAAATATAAAATTTAACAGTCATATGGAAAAGATATTAGCTAGCATCATAATCAGAATTTTATCATTTTTTTTAATAGAGATGGGATCTCCCTATGTTGCCCAAGCTTATCTTGAACTCCTGGGCTCAAGCGATCCGCCTGCCTTGGCCTCCCAAAGTGCTGGGATTGCAGGTGTGAGCTACTGTGCCTGACTGTAATCAGAATTTATTAATTATATCAGTTATATAAAATTGGAAAATATACCAGAACCAGGTGGAATACTAAATTGAAAATTATTTTTTAATCATTTAGGGAGATGTGAACCACAGAAATTATTTGTTAAATTATTTTTAAGAGTATTTACTTTCACTCATTAAAAATTTCATTCCTCCTTTGAGGTATTTTGAAATAGAATATTTGAGGGCATTGACTAAATGTTAGCTCTGCATTACAAGTCTTTAATGTTTGGTGTTATCAGAAAAAACAGTTATCACCATTTACTTAGTACCATCGACCCTTTATTTCTTTAGTTCAGTGGGTTTTTTCACATTAACATCATATGTTTCTTTTTAATCACTTTTATATATGCACATAACGTCAGCATGTCTTCTTAGAAACTATATCAAGTAAATGTGGGCCTATAAACATAAAAGATCAAAGAGTACTGTTGTCACACATACTTTTAGCAAAAAAGATAACCCAGGTTCTTTTCACAAAGTATTGTATAATAAAAAGTCTTTCCTTTTGTATAAGCATCATTTTTTTTTGTTCTTAGAAATATATTGTTCACTTGTCTGTTCTTAATTTGAGAAAATTCATCTAGGACATTGGCATCTGAAAATTCATAGTATCAAAATTTTCATGACATGATTAATTTCACCAGCATTATTAGATTTTAGTTTAATAGTATCTTCACCATTTTTCCATTGTCTTGTTCAGTCTTTTCTAGCATAGTTATGAGTAATTGGTGAATAATAAAATAATTCCTAGGGTAATGAAATAGCAAATGTTTCAGGACATAGGAAAAATAAAATTGCCAAGATTCTTTATCTTAGGCTTGTAAAAGGGTCTAACAGGGCCATGTGGTAATTGCATATCCTATTTTTTTGCAAAAATAAGTAAATTTTCTCTTTGATATTTTAAAGACCTCTAAAAAAGAATAAAAGTCATAAAACATCCATTCTGATAAAGAGAACTGCTAAAAAACAAACACCTGAAGCTAAAATTGGGTCCGGCAGACCCTGGTGATGGTATGCTGAAGGATGACCAGCAGGTGGAGCTACATGACCAGGAGAAGCATAAAAGGCTCACCCATCTGTAAAAGGAGGAAAGACACTTTATGTTTAAAATTTTATATTTTAGAGGCTGGAGTAAGACAAGAAATAATTTAAAAGAAAAAATGCCACAGAATAAGAAGAAAGCAAAAAAGATCTAAGAGATATCTTAGAGGGAAAAATACGGAATTGGGAAGGAGATATATACCTTGCCAATAGAAGCAAAAATATTTGTTACTTTTTTATTTGAAAATTATTATATAAATTTGAGAAACAAAGAAATTTTAACAAAAAACTGTATTTTCTACTAAAATGGCAACAGTATTTGGTTTCTCTTATAAAATTTGTTTCTTTTAGCTGATAAAGGCCCTTCCCTTAGACCCAACTTAAATACTAGCTTGTATGTGAACCTTTCTACCAGTTTACCTATCTGCTTTACTAATTATTTGTAAGAAATGTAATTTTCTGCTTCAAAACTGAAATTTATCTTTAAAAAAAAACTTCTGTGCATCACATACCTACACAGAAAAATATTATTCATTTATTCACTTATGACATGAAGGGTGATATGATTCTATATCATTGATCATGCTAAAGGAATGAAAATTATTCTAGAAATAACTTTTTATCCTGCTTTCTCTGTCTTTATACTCTTAAAATATTTTTCCCTTTAAATAGACATTCTAAAAAGGCATAGACAAATATTACTAAAATATTAGGTCATGTGTAGATGAAAGCAAAAAAAAATTTGTAACAAAAATCAGAGTAAGAAAGGGCAGCATTTTAGGAGATCTTGTCCTCTAAACACTAGCTGACCCTGAATAATTGATAAAATTCTTGATAATCCTAAAATGTGGTTTACCTTATTCTATAGTATTAAGTAACCATTAAAAAAAGAATAGTAACAATTATAGCAAAGTAATGTGCACAGATTAAGACAACTCATTTCTCTCTTTTTTTTTTTACCTTAAACATGACATGTTTATAGATTCTTTAAAACTTGATATTTTCAATAAAAACGATTTAGTCAATAAAGGAAATTTTTCCTCACAAATTACTATGTAGAATGTTGTATTTCAAACATGTTGCTTTTTAAGTTAATACTTCATTAGTTTATTCATATCTGTAACTATGCATAGATTAAAGGGAAAATGAACAACAAATAGTAAAACCATCACTTTTCCTTGTGGGCAATCTGAATTTGGGCAGTTGATAGGAAGCTATATTAGGTTTCTAGGGTTGCAATAACAAACTACCACAACCTACATGGCTTAGCATAACAGAAATACATTCTTTCACAGTTCTAGAGACTAAAGTCCAAAATTAAGGCTAGGAGTCCAAAATCAAGGTGTCACCAGAACCATGCTCCCTCCAAAGGCTTAGAGTAGAATCTTCCCTTGCCTCTACCTAGCTTCTGGGGGCTGCAAGCAATCCTCGGTTTCCTTGGCTTGTAGCTTTATCATTCCACTCTCTATCTCTGTCATCAGTGGTCTTCTTCCTTGTGTCTTTGTCTCCAGATCTCCCTCTCAAGGACACCAGTCACTAGATTTAAGGTTCACCCTAATTTAGTATTAATGTGCTTTAGCTTGATGATGTCTACAGAGACACTATTTCAAAATCAGGTCACATTCCCAGATACCAGGGGTTAGGATCTTTTTGGGGTACACAATTTAACTCTCAACAGAAATTAATAGTTTACATTTGTCATCATTTTAGCCATTGCAGAGTAATTATCTTACAATGCTTCATTGATTTACTTAACCAGTATTTATTGTTTTCCTACTGTGTCCCAGGCACTATACTGGATGTTGGAAAAGATAGACGTAGTGCCTGCCCTTGTTGGACACAAAGTCTAATGGGAACATATAGACAGTATAGCAGATGATACAGCATGATAAGGGATAGTTCAATGTATTATGAGTGACTGTTTTTGTAAGAACAGTTGAGGAGCACCAAACCCACAGATGAGGGATGCAAATTTATAGGAAGTTAAATAAGACAACTTCAGTGAAGGCAGTATTGGAAAGAGAACTTTTGATTTGTTGATACCTCAGAGAGCAGCTGAGATGGAGACGCAAGAAGTCTTCAGCTCAACGCACTTCTGAGGTAGTAACAGCCAATATACTAGCTTTCATTAACTTGACACTAATTGCTATGGGCTGCAGTGGGTCTGAGACAGTTAAGAATGTGGACTTAAGGTGGGAAAGTATGGCAGTGATGTGCTAACAAGAGGCTCAGCTCTCTGAGAGAGGGAAAGACTCCCATTAATAGCCTTTGCCAATTTCATTGGTAAAAATATGCTCACTATGATCAATCTCAAGCTACCAAGGATGATGCGACTAGAGAAAGGGAAGAGTTGTACACCATCTGCTCTCGGGAGCTGGTGTGAGCAGCCCTGAGCACGCCACTGAGGGAGGGAGAGAAGGGAGTAACGAATTGAGGCAAGGGGAGAGAAAGCCAGGTGTTGAGAGCTAATAGAAAGTGCTTTCCAATGTTGGCTTTGCATTGTCCTTGGAAGGGAATTTTGCAGGGAGTGGGAAGATCTGCATTTCCAATGAAACATCGTTGTATACTTATATTTTAATATTTCTTTATGATGACTTCTTATTTTGAAGCCAAATAGGAGACACTTAATAGTTTTTTTTGCCTTACATTTTTCATGTTAAATATATTAAAGAAAATGTATTTTAGCTAAGGGACAGTAGATGCAAATGTAATAATAAAATATTATAGCCCTCTAGAAATAATGGGCTTATAGAATTTAATGAATATTTTAAACATTTTATTAAAATATTTTAATGACTCAAAACACACTTTTGTAATGTGAAAACAAAGGATAATTTTTTCCTCATATCAACCTAAATGAACTCTTCTACCTTTTTTTCTCTTCTTTTCCTTCTTGATCTCTGTGGCTGCATGTGAGTATCCAGCTGTGCCCTGAGCTAACACTGTTATCTATGCAGTGATTCTGGAGTTGGGTAGTTTTTCCCCCTGATCTCTTATGGACCCCATCTGTTCTAAAGTTCCTTGTTTAAATGTAAAATACCTTCCGTGGCCTAGTGGTTTTAATTATGTTACTAGCTCTGTGGTCTGATCATTTAGGAGTTTCTTTGGCATTCCTCCTGGCTGGCTTCCAGCCATTTCTTTGTTTATACTTTTTACCACAAGCAAATCTCATCATTTCCAAAGATGATGTCTCTGAAAGTCCTCAGTTTGTCACACCAGTCACAAGTATCTGAAAAGAGGGGAAGAAAATAATCAAATCCTTTTCCCCAAGTTTGAAATTCAGGAATTTTATATATTTTTTTGGTAATGTCATGAATAGTATAGTGATTTTTAAATGTATAGTTGTTTTATATATGATATTTTTAAATTCAGGAATAATTCTTGTGGGAATTGTAAGATGTTTTTGACATTATAAAAGTGGGAATAAAAAATATTTTAGAAGATAAATATCCTAAACCAAGAGTTAGAAAATTTCATAAGGATTTTTCATAAGTTTGTTGGTATGTTTTCCATGTGTAGTTTCCCATGCATTTTCTTGTTGGGAAAATAGCACCATGTATTTTTAATTGCCATTTCCATCATCAGTCCTATCTTCTCCTTCCACTATTATGTATGTTTGTTATGGCCTGGATAATTGGAGTAAGAAAAATGCCACAGGATATAGGTCCCAGCTACTCAGGAGGCTGATATGGGAGGATCACTTGAGCCAAGGAGATCAAGGCTCCAGCGAACCTCAGTCACACCACTGCGTTCTAGTCTGGGTGAAGAAGCAATACCTTGTCTCAAAAAACAAAACAAAAAAAAAACAAAAAAAAAACCAGACTGTTGCAGTTGTTCAAGCAAATGATGAAGTCTTGTACCATTGCTTTCCTCATGACTACCCGCTCACAGTTACTATGTACTTAGTGTACGCAAGGCACTGTTTTAAATAATTTATCAGTGTTCGCTCATTTAATTCTTAAAACAGCCTGATATGGCGGGTACTGTTATTACAGATACTTCGGCTGCAGTGGTTTGACTTAGGATTTTTCGACTTTATGATGGCGTGAAAGCTGTACGCATTCAATAGAAACCGTACTTCAGCAACAGTATTCAATAAATTACATGAGATATTCAGCACTTTAGTATAAAACAAGCTTTGTGTTAGATAATTTTGTCAAACTGTAGCCTGATGTAAATATTCTGAGTACATTTAAGATAGGCTAGGTTAAGCTATGATGTTTGGTTGGTTAGGTGTAAACGGAAATTGACTTAAGATATTTTCAACTTATGATGGGTTTATTGGGATGTAGCATTATCTTAAGTTGAGGAGCACCTGTATCTCATTTTCACATGAGGAAATTGAATCAGAAAGATACTTCCCCCAAGTAACAGAATTAGTAAACATTGAAGCTAGGATGGAACCCAGGCAGTCTGGCACAGAATCTGTCACTAACCAGAGTAAGATTTATCCTTTCCAGTGTCCTCCTTGAGAAATACTGCTTTAAGATTGACAAGATAGGAATGGAAGGAAGTTAGGGATTTAAGGTACAACGGAAGTTGAATCATTAAGCCCTAGGCAATGGCCAGGTGTAAGAGAAAGGGGAAGTGTTGAAGTGTGAAATTTCCTGTTTTGAGAGATGTTGGACATATATTATGATTTACTAAACTGCTGCTCATAGGAGGAGGGTCAAGTTCAGTTGTGGATCTGCTGAGTTTGAGCTGTCTGTAGAACAGCATCATGGTGTGACTGTATAGACAATCGGAAATCTGAATCTAAAGCTCAGGAGCAGGAATCAAGCTCTAAATATAGATTTTTCGAAATTATCCATACCCTAGTATTAATTGATGCTGTGAGGCTGGGTGAAATCCCTCAGTTAAGAATACTAGAGGCTGGAATATTGGGCAAGGACAGAGAGAAAGCGTAGGAAGTGCTAATATTGTTTTTCCCTATTTTTACATTTTGTAAAATAGATTTTCAATACATGATGAAACTGGGATGCAGAGACTTTAAAAAGTTCACATGAAGCTTTTACGCACATATAAGCATTTCATTACAGTGATTTTTATGTTCCTTGATCATAGTTTACACTAGTTCTTTTGCTCCAGCCTAATAAATCACTCAGCACCTGTAATATAAAATGATATTTTCTGTGGTAAAATTTTAGAAAAATGACATAAACTTGTCAGTTTGCAAACACTATAGTGTTTACCATGAATTCATGACATCAATATTTAATCTGGCAGAATGTAGAAAAATGTATTAATCACTAGAAAGTATGATAATTATTATTTAAATGTTATATATGTTGAAAGAATCTTAGGACAAACAGGTGAAGTCTTATGGTATTTTGTGATATATATAATAATATTTTTGAAACTGCTTTTGTTTGTTAATAAAAACAGAAATTGCATGGAGAAATTGCGTGGACAAAAAACAGATACAATGACTGATCCAGATACTCTTGTTTTCAGATTTTTTTCTCATGATGTTTTAATTGTAAACTGTTATACAATTGGGTTACTAAAACCCTTGATGGGTTCTAGTAATCACCAACTAGTAAGTCATAAAACTTTTGTAACTTACTGTATTTCAGAATTGTTATTCAGATTTTCCAAATTATTCTTTGTGAATTATGATGTCATGAAAACACTGATTTTTGTGTTTTTCATTCGTATTTTAAAATATTTAGTTATTCTAGTTTTATAGCTTTAACATCCCATTTTAAAGCAAGACTTAAAAAAGTTTTTTCGTAATAGAATATACACCAAACACAACCTTAGTATTTATCAAAGAAAAACAAATTCAAGTTAGACATACTGTTTTCCATTTTTGAAATTAGCAAAAAAGATTTTTATATGATTATGTTGCTAAATGGACACAAATTGCTGTTGTAGTATACACGTATATAATCACTCTTTTGGAGAGTAAATTCCACATTGTAAAGAACCTTAAAGGATTTAAAATCTTTAACCAAGCAATTCCATCGTGTGATACAGAACTTCAGGAAGTGAATGTGAAAAAGTCTTTGCCCCAAGGTATTCATCCTAGGATTGCTTATAATCAAAAAAATGGAAAACCACATAATTGAACAATAATAACGTGTCTACTAGAAGGACTATGCAACCATTAAATGTTCTGTTTTCAGGTTCTAATATGTCTTAGAATAATGTTTATAATATAATCATCAACAAAATGCAACTTACAAAGTTACACATTTGGTATGATTACAACTACATTAAAAATTTGTGTGTGTGTGTGTATATATATATCTATAAAGGGAATTTAATGAAAAATGCTAACATTAGTAAGATATGTGCTCTGGCAGTGATTTTTATTTTTTACTCATGCTTTTTTGTATTTAACTATTAAAAATAATTACATGTTTTTTGATGAGAAAAATGTTTTTAAAAGAGAAGTATTTCTATAGTTTATAGTTTTCTGAATAGGTTTACATAAAGGCACATAATGAGACATAAAGTTTTTTAGCAAAGAAAAATAGGCAAAATGTAAAATAAATTTTGCCTGTTTTCTCATGCACACACATTGAAAGGAAATGCAACAAAAATTTCAAAGCATGTTGGAGAAAGCCCTAAGGCATATGATGTCTGGTATTTGAAGAAGTGCAGGAAAGAGCAAAAGAGAGGAATGGGCAGGGGCCATATCTCTCCTCATAGGCAGGTTTAGCATTTGTACTTTGTCCTCAAAGTAGTGGATTTTAAGGCATGGTTAGATTTGCATTTTACACATATCATTCACAGGTACCTGTGAGTTGTGGGAAGCAGGTTTTCCTCCACTTTATAGATAATAAACCTGAAACTCCCAAGTCCTTAGTTACCTTGCTAGTGAGATTTACAGCTAAAACTTGAATCTAGACAGTCTCTCTCCTAATCTGGTGTCTTTTTTTGCCATTCCTTCTGCCTCAAATGATATGTAATTTAGTACCTTTATTTTTTAAAGGGAATACCATCAGATCTTTTTTGGTAAATTAGTAAATTTGGTGAAATTTGGTAAGTATTCTTTTAAGCAGATTTAGATCACATGTATAGTTCAGTAATATAGTAAATAATGGTATTTCTGTGGAATGCTTGGTCTACTAATGTTGCTGTGGTTTATTTAATCATTTTTCTCAAAATCTGATCTTAATGACAGCTCATTATATAGACATAGTCAGTTTTTATTGTTAAGAAGTTATTCCATTTCTGAATAAGGAGCTGTCAGGGAGGTAAGCCAACAAGTTTAGTGTCATAACACCTTTGTGAAAATTTGAGTGTTTCAGTCTCTCTATATGATGCTTCATGCATTAGGGCTCATAATTAGTTCATAAAAGTAGAATTTTAAGAAACCTTTTCTATACAGTTTTGTCTCACTTTTTTTTTTCAATTTTATAGTCACAAAAGATATAATGAGTTATAACGTGATAAAATTAGTGGATCTCCTTCTTCTCTGGCCTTCCAAGTTTCCTATTGTCTGCATTCAAGTATCCTTTCCTATTCCTCTTTATGCTAACTAATTTTCCTAACATAGGAACCAAACATTCAGTTAATATTTTAGATGCCCCTTACTATTCAAACTCTCCCTTAATATCTAAAATTCAAAAACTGAATAGATGTGGATAATACCATATTTTCTTGTTAAACTAAGTTGGTATCAGACTCTTATTATCTTAATTCAAAAGGTGAAATGAATTGGATATTCATTGTACAACTGCTTTCTAATATCTTTCAGTTTCCTCACTCTTATTTTCATCCTGATTTTAGGAAGAAAAATCATCCTGATTTGGTCTATGGAATAAATGGTAATATTCTTTGAAAGTTCTTATCAGCAAATTAATATCATGATAGGTTTTTTTCAGCCATTTAGTTCTTAATGTGCCTTCTTTTTCACTGAAGACATGGTTTGTTTTTTCTCATCAGTAGACAGTATGTTTTTATTATCCTCATTTTCCATCATCTTGTAGGCATTTAAGTGCAGATTTGATCACTTATGTAACTTTTCAGCAATTATTAAGGCTTTAAGAATTTTTTTCTATGATAGTCTTTCATTTTTTTAAATTTCATTTTTAGAAAGAGGGTCTCACTCTGTTGCCCAGGCTGCAGTATAGTGGCCCAGTCATGGCTCACTGGAGCCTTGACTCCCTGGGCTCAAGATGTCCTCCTGCCTCAGCCTTCTGAGTAGCTAGGACAACAGGTGAGCAACACCATGCTTAGCTAATATTGCCAAGGCTAGTCTCGAGCTCCTGGCCTCAAGCAATCCTCCTGTCTTGGCCTCCCAAAGTACTAAGTGCCTGAGTCACTGCACCCAGCCTCTATTATGGTCATTTTTGTTAATCAAAAATTTACATTCCATTGCTGGCTTATTCTTTATAAGGGCATGAGAGTTAATTAATGCTGCAAATATCCCAGAGACTTTATAGATGAATAATTTATCATTATTATACTATATTATATCTAAAACTTGTATTATTTTGGAAAAAGAAGAAAGGTCTAGAGGGAACTGGAAGGAATCTAAACTCTTTGGTGTCAATGTTTAAACTGCTTTCTTGAAAAGAAAACGTATTCTCTGAACAAAGATTCTTGTACCAAGTAAATCAATTTACTTTTCACAAGTAAGAATAACTAATCAGTGTCTTTTTTATTAGCATCTGAGAACATATTTTCATTCCAGAAGTCTTCTCTTCACCATATTAAATTATGTAGTTCCTTCATCCTTTCCTTAGGGAAAGTTAATTTTCAACCCTGTATTTGATCTTGCTGCTATTCTGAATCCACTCCATATGTCCTTGTCACTGTTTGTGCTATCAACCTAGAAGCAAGGAAGTGCTAGGCATATGCATTCATTAAGAGGGAACTGATAAAAATTTGCTATTGGATTCTGAATATTATAAAAGAAATATTAATTGAAATAAAAATAAGGAAGTTAAGTAGAAATTTAGCTTATATGAGTAATCTAGGAATTTTAGTTTGAAAATTTTCTTTGTAAAATTGATGCATTATATACATATTTTAGGGGTACATGATACATTCATATAATCAAATCAGGGAAATTTGGATGTCCATTACCTTGAATAGTTATCTTTTCTGTACACCAGGAACTTTTTAATTATTCTGTTCCTGCTATTTTGAAATGTATAATAGATTAGTGTTAACCATAGTCATCCTACTGCTCTATTGAACACCAGCTCTTATTTCTTCTATCAAACTGTGTTATTTATACTCATTAATCTGCCTCTTTTCATTGCCTTCTCCCCTCTACTTTTCTAACCTCTGGTAACCACCAGTCTACTCTCTACTCCCTGTGTACTGTTGGTGGGAATGTAAATTAGTACAACCACCATGGAAGACAGTTTGGAGGTTCCTCAAAAAACTAACTATAGAACTACCATATGATCCAACAATTCCACTACTAGGTATATATATCTAAAAGAAAGGAAATCAATATATTGAAGAGATAATCTGCACTCCCGTGTTTATTGCAGTACTACTCACAGTAGCTAAAATATGGAATCAATCTAAGTGCCCATCAGTAGATTAAGGGATAAAGAAAATATGGTATATATATACATGATGCAATGTTATTCATTCATAAAAAAGGAATGAAATCCTGTCACTGGCAGCAACATGAGTGGAACTGGAGATCATTATGTTAAGTGAAATAAGAGCGACACAGAAAGACAAATTTTACATGTTCTCACTCATATGTGGGAGCTAAAAAAAATAGATAGGAAATGTTCTTACCATCCATTCAGATAAATAGAATTCCCTGCAAAAGGTTGTGCCCTTAAGAAGTAGAAACTTTTCTGCATCATGGAATAATTTATGTGTTAATTCATGTATAACAATAAAATATTCAATATTTATTGAATAATATTCAATAGATTATCAGCTTTTAGTGATAAAAATGTGTAAAGTGCTTGGATTTATTGCCTGAATAAGGTTTAGAATGGGAATTTTTTTACCTCTGTGGTTTGATGGGTGAATTCTGAGGTCTGGGCACAGGAATTGTGGTGCCAACTCTTTATGTGACTTACTAGAACAACTTTTCCTAAGACTAAAATGACACTGCTGGCTGCTATTGTAGCCTTTTCTTCTTCAGAAATATCCCTGGCTTTCTATTGTGCCTTACATCATCTCTCAGCATTACCTTAGTCTTTGCATTCTAGTGTGTCATTGGCAAATGCCCTTGCCAATGCCCTAACCCTATCTTAAGACTTTTGCCTTAAAGTCAATGCTTGGACTTATATTAGTATAATGACAGCAGCATTGTTTGTATTTGTGTGTTATGTCTTTTCTCATATCCTTTCACTTTTAACATTTTGATGTTCTTATATTTAAGGTATGTCTTCTGTAAGTAGCACATAATTGACTTTGTTGTTTGTTTTTTTATCCAGTATTCTACTTTTTTTCTTTTAGTTGGTGTTTTCTGACCATTTATGCTTACTATAATAACTGATATATTTAGGTTTGTTTTCCATTTATCCTATCTGTTTTATGTTCCTTTTTCTGTTTTATTTTGTTTTTTTGTAGGATTAATTAACTATTTTAAATTATTTTAATTTTCCAGCCCTCCCCTGCCCGCACATTGGCTTGTTATTTATACATCCTGTTCATGGTTATGTTAAAGATTATGACAAGCATTTTGGGCTCATTATTAGTTTAATATAAATTAAATTAATGTAAATTAAATAACTTTCATACCTTTGATGTTATTGTTATATATTTTAATTATAAGTATATTGCTACATTTCAACTTTTTGCCTTGTATTATCAACATTTATTTAGATTTACTCATATATTCACTGTGCCTTTTGCTCTTCATTCCTTTCCACATTTCTGTATTTCTTGTCTATGATATGACATTTCTTTTCAAGGGTATTTGCCAATGAAAGATATTTTTCTGTTGTTATTTGTTTGAAAATTCATTATTTTACCTTTACTTTTCAAACATCTTTTCAAGTGAAATTCTAGATTGTCAGTTATTTTCTTTCAGAAACTTAAGGATGTCATTCCATCATTCCTGTTCAGTGACCAACTGTTTTAATATCATTTGTTTGAAGGCAATTTGTCCCCTTCCCCTTCCCCCAGCTGCTTTTAAGATTTTCTCTTTGACTGGTTTTCAGCAGTTTTACTGCCTGTCCATATACATGGTTTTCTTTGTAGTTATTTTGCTTGGGGTTTGTAGATGTTCTTAAATCTGTGGATTAGTATCTTTCATTAGTTTTGTAAAGTTCTTGGCCTTTATCTTATCAGATATTGCTTCTGCCATATTCCATCTCTCCCTCTCTGGGATTCCAATTACATTCATATTAGACCTGTTTCATCATGACTCGCATTCTATTTGTATAATCTTTTTAGTATTTTTCTGTCTTTTTGCTCTTCAAGCTTCAGGCAAGGTATTTTCTTTTCTTTTTTCTTTTTCTTTCTTTCTTTTTTTTTTTTGAGACAGAGTCTCACTCTGTTGCCCAGGCTGGAGTGCAGTGTCATGATCTTGACTCACTGCAACCTCTGCCTCTCAGGTTCAAGCAATTCTCCTGCCTCAACCTCCTGAGTAGCTGGGTTTAAAGGCACACACCACCACACCTGGCTAAGTTTTGTACTTTTAGTAGAGACTGGGTTTCACCATGTTGGCCAGGCTGGTCTCAAACTCCTGACCTCAAGTGATCCGCTCACCTTGGCCTCCCAAAGTGTTGGGATTACAGGCGTGAGCCATTGCGCCCAGCCCAGGCAAGATGTTTTCTACTGATTCTGTCATGAGTTACACCAGATTTATCTTCTGTTGTGTCTAGATTGCTGTTATTGAGTTCTTAATTTCACTTGTTAAATGTTTTTAAATTCTAGAACTTCCATTTTGATTATTAAAAAAATAGATTCTGTTCTTTGGTACAACTTTCTGTCTTGTCTTCTTGACATATTAACCATAATTATTTTAGCATCTGTACCTGATAATACCAATAACCAAACCATTTGTGAGTTTGTTTTGATTCTTTTTTTTTCAATTGGTCTTGTTTGTTAAGTCTGGTAGTTTTAAAATGAATCCTTATCTTTATATATTAAAAGTTTTAGAATCTCTGGATTATCTCATTTTTCTCCAGAGAGGTTTTGCCTTGTCCTCTGATGGCCACAAAGAGTAGTGGCTGACTCAAGGCCGTGCTGCGATTTTAAGCCTCCTTTGATCTCTGGTTTGTTTCTGTTCTTAGAGTGTAGTATCTCAGGGATCCCAATACAGACCTTGTAGTATCTAGAACCTTTCTTCTCTGGTGGTCACTGAATACCAGTTTTTGTCTCTTGTACCTCTTGAGACTACCAAAACTTCTGTCTGCTTTTCAGGGGCATTCTTCTTAGCTTCTTGTCCTCTTGTTCTATACAAATGAGTGTCAGACTTACCTTTTTTTTTTTTTCTACCTCTTTTCTCACCAAGACTTGGCCTTTCTTTCTTTACCTGAGTTCTCTGAATAATATAGTATAATATAATATTTCTTTCTTATAAAAGCTCTTTCTCTCACTCTTCTTAAGATTTCACCTCAGAATATGTGTTAGTTTAAAATTCCAGATGCACTTTTAAAATGTCTTTCTTAAAAAATCCACAATGAAAATGTATATTATTTTCTTATTTTTCTTACTTTTTAGGTCCTCAAGTTCTGGCTGCATTGGCAGCTAAAAACTTTAATTTTTATCTCTCCAGTCTTCCAAGATTGCCAAAGACTCTTGGGTTCTCTACTTCCTGGCAGCAGCTATATCCCCAAATTCTCAGCCTCTTGCTTTGTGCCAAGAATAAGAATGGTAGATTCCCTCAGAGTTACAGTTTGTAGAATTTTGGATTACTTCCCTGTGGTTTCCTTCTCTCTAGGATCTTAGCCTTTCATTACTTGATTGTTTTGGTACCTTCAAATTTATTTTATTGGGCTTTCTAGTTGTTCTTGGTGGGAGCATTGCTATGCCCAAAGCTTCTCTGGCATAACCAGAAATTATGGTTAAATTTAGTGTTTTAATCATTTTATTTAAAAGTGTTAATGAACAAGTAATGCATGCACACAATAAAATTTATACAAACAATAATAAAAAGTCACTTTTCCTCCTGTATTCCAGTCTTATAGTCTTTTTCTTTGGAGGCAAAGTTGCAGTTTATTATGTATCTATCTATCTATATCATGTATACATATATACAGGAATATAATCTAAATAATATCCAATAATATCCAAAAGAAAGGAAATCAATATATTGAAGAGATAATCTGCACTCCTATGTTTATTGCAGTACTACTTGCAGTAGCTAAAATATGGAATCAATCCAAGTGCCCATCAGTGGATTAAGGGATAAAGAAAATATGGTATATATACATGATGCATCATGTATATTGTGATATTATTCATTCATAAAAAAGAATGAAATCCTGTCACTTGCAGCAACATGGGTGGAACTGGAGATCATTATGTTAAGTGAAATAAGGCCGCCACAGAAAGACGAATTTTACATGTTCTCACTCATATGTGGGAGCTAAAAAAAATAGCTTTGATGACGTAGACAAGAATTGATAGAATAGAATTGATAAAGTAGACAAGAATACATATGTATACCTGATATATGTATATCCTTCTTGTTATATTTCAAGTTTTATTTATAAAATATTTCAAACATGCTGAAAAGAATAGAGGATATAATAAAAATTGTTGTACCCACAACTCAGGTTTAAGAAAATGTTAACATTTTACCATATTTAGATTCTTTTTGGGGGGGGGAGGCTGAGGAATAAAGTGGTGTAATACACTTCAATCCCTATTTAGAAATCTATTTTATTTAACAGTTCTTTTTTCCATTTAGTTTGGTTTTCAGGATTTATCCATGTTTATATGTATAGATCTCCCTTGTTCATTTTAGTTCACATATGGCATTCCTGTAATTACTCCTCTGCCAACCCCCATTTATTTTGTTGTTATTTGGTTTTGTTTACATAAATCTGAACATATTTTACTCTATATTCTAGACTTTATATTTCTTACAAAACCTCTTTATGTTTAAAGTATGTGATACCAAGAAAATTTACTTTATATCTCCTCTCAATTTGATGGAAAACTAAAAATAAAACTTATATTTGGGGACAAGTGTATGAGAGTCTTTAATGTCATGGTGATACAGTGAGGCTTGTATAGAACATTTGGTGAATTCCAGATATATTGCAAATCTTTGATATGTCTACCTTTGGCATGTCCCAAGTTTTATAAATAGTGCATTTAGGAAAAATTACAAATTACCCTGACTCCTGTTTCTTTACCTTAATACTTCCAATATAATATAACATAACATAATATATAATGTAAATATTTCTCCTTAAGAATTTTTTCTCTCATTCTTCATAAGACTTCACTTAACAGAATGTCTGTTAAATTAGCTTAAGTAATTTAGCTTCAGACAAGCTTTTTTTTCTTTCTTTTTATTTTAAATTTTAGGTACATTACAAATGGCAATGTATGGTAGTCTCTTATTTTTCTTCCTTTTTTAGGTCTGCAATATTTTGATAGCATTGTATTCAAGATTTATTGATTCATTTTATGTGCTTTAGCACTTTGCTAAGTATTATTGTGGATATTAATGGAATATAAGACATTATCTTGGCCCACATGGAGGCTAAAATTTAATTGAAGAGAAATAAAGTGATCATTAGACCACTAACTGAAGTGCTAATGATGTGAAGTGAGATTTGGAGTAGACCGTAAAGGATGATGAATATTTGATTTTAGAAAGCAAAGAGGGGAACATCTTTACGATACCAGCTAGGTGAAGCTTGAAGAGTTTCACCATTATGCAGCTGAGGGTACACATTTGCGATAATGGGAAATTAAGTGAAGTAGCAACAGAGGGTCATCAATAGTCCAGGAAGATTAGAATTGATGAAGTAGACAGTGAGATGCCCATATCAATTGTAAGTGAGGGGATGCAATCAGTATTTTAGGAAGCTGAGTGGATCAGAGCAAGAGGAAGGAGGTCAACTAGAAAGCTTTTATGGAAATTTGGGAAATTCAACTTAGATATAGCCTTCTAAAAAATGCCTATGCACTTTGGCACAGTAATTGCTATACTAGGGCTTCTGGGAAAACACTTCAAAATGTATGGTGTCTGAAGGGACAGAGAACTGGATCAAAGCAACATTTTAAAGTAACTTGTTTTTCTTTCATGTGTTTTTACCTTGTGGCACCTTTTCCCTCCAAATCCCAGTGAATCCAGTGGTGGGGAATTTTCCTGCAGTCTGCAACATGAGAACCCAGTGTAGTTGGGTTCCCCTGAGTTGGAATATCTGGGAGCTCTTAGAGTAGGCACAGATTCTTTTTTTATTTTTTGTAGAAATGAGGTCTTGCTTTGTTGCCCAAGCTGGTCTCGAACACCTGACCTCTAGTGATCCTCCTACCTCGGTCCCCCAAAGTGCTGGGACTACAAGCATGAACCACTGTCCCAAGCCAAAGCACAGATCCTTAATCAGAGTATCCCATAGAACTCTGAGAGAGTTCATAGATAAGCTTCTGGGTTTATGAATTTTCTGAAATTGTATTTTAAATTTTGGATTATGTACATTTTCTAGACAAGAGTTTCAGATTCTGAAAGAAGTCTCTGACCCTCCCCCCTCCCAAATTAATAGTTACTGCTTAAAAGATTTACTTTGTAAAGTCTCAGTCCTATCTCTTCAGAGACTGCTCGAGCCAAGTAGAAAGAAGATAAGTGATTATATTATGTCGACCCATGTGCAGTTGCCAATATTTAATTTAGTAGTTTTTGGCCTATGAAACATCAATTTCATGTGATCCAACCTAATATAGCCTTAAATAACTTTGCATGCATTTTTAAAATGTAAAGGCATTCATTTTAGACATGTAGGTTTTAGTTAAGCAGGATATATTCAAATTTGAATTTAAATATATCGATTTATTTCATTAAGGCAATTAAATTCTGGTTATATTTCCTCAATTTCTAATTCCATAAATTGAATGACTTTTGTTTTATGTAGTTTCGGGTTATGCAGTATTTTTTGGGAGTATTTCTCTTGTGTATTTAATGTTTCTACTCTGGTAAAACAGGATAGGGAAATGGTAGAAAGAGAAATGAAAGAGGAACCAAGAAGGTATACGATATAGTATAAAAATAGCAAATAGGTTCAAATTATTCATTAACTTCCAATGGTGGTTAGTCTCTGCCTGGAGCTCTTTGATAATAAGAATTCTCAGGCCCTGTTTGGCTCAGGGATAAAAAGAACATTGATGGATCTGTCCTTAATCACGTGAAGTCTGCCATGAGCACAGGACAACTGAGTGGCAGAGCTCATGCCATACGTTTGGTGTTCTGCTAATTACTTCCATTTAATCAGAATTTCTTTGTTAGCCAGAGTATTACATTTCTTCAGAATGATGGATTATATGACTTTCATAAGTGTAGTTTGGCATTTGAAACTTCAAGTCAAGAAAACCAAATTTAACTATAAGCTATTTCTTGGAAGACTTCAGAGAACCAACAGCAATTCAGGTTTTTTTCTTTGATTTTTGTTTTGTTTGCTGTTTTGTAATTTTCACTATCTTTTTTTTTAATTAAGGGGAAAAAAGGAACATATACTTGGAATGAGGAAACCCTTTAAACCTATTCTTTTTTTTATATATAGACTGCTTTCTGATTCCAAACAGTTCAACATTTTAAGAAAAGCAAGATCTTATATAAAACACAGAAAGTTTGACGAAGTGGTAAGTATACCGGCCTTATAGACATAAATAGCTGATTATCATTTTGGGGTTGGAGAGGAGAAAAATATGGCAATGGAGAGCAAAGTAGGCAGGCCAGGGAGCTTTCCTGAGCCCTCAAGGAAGGATTGCATTTCCTGAGTAGCTGCTTTAGCAATGGACAGATCTCTCTTATTTCAACCAATATTATGGGTAAAAATTTTTTTTTTTTTTTTGAGACAGAGTCTCGCTGTTGCCCAGGCTGGAGTGCAGTGGCACAATCTCAGCTCACTGCAACCTCCGCCTCCCAGGTTCAAGCAATCCTCCTGCCTCAGCCTCCTGAGTAGCTGGGATTACAGGCATGCGCCACAACGCCCAGCTAGTTTTTGTATTTTTAGTAGAGATGGGGTTTTGCCATGTTGGCCAGGCTGGTCTCGAACTTCTGACATCAGGTGATCCACCCGCCTTGGCTTCCCAAAGTGCTGGAATTACAGGCACGAGCCACCGCACCTGGCCCACATTTTTTTAGGTTAGCATTAAAAATAAACTATTACCATTTTTTAAAATGAGAAAATAGATGCCAAGTTTGTGTCACCCTTCTTAATGTATAATATTTTAGAATACTATATGTTTGCCACTTGGAATTATCTATACATTATTAAAAATCTAGTCATTCATGTTGAAATTTTGACTCTTCCAAACTCCTATGTCACTGTTTTTCATTAATTTTTCTTTGTTAAATAGTCATTTAATTTTAAAGTAGAAAAGAATTCTGTTTTCATTTCTAAAATTGCCTAAATAATTGCCAATCCATGCATTTCTAATGCTTTTTTTGATGATTTTAAAATGATAAGCTATTCTTCTCCTGTAAAATATTAAGCCACTTAATGATGTTTTATAACTGATTTGAGTAATCTCATATGAGAAAATAAAAAATATAAATATGGCCATTATCATTATTTGGGACCTATATTAGAGAGCCTTCATTTCTTTTATGAGTTGTCTGAATATCATTTCCACAAACACACATATACAACACAAATAGTTTACATTTAAAATGCCCTTTCTTATTAAGATTAAAAAGTTCATTTTATTCCAAATTTTTCTCATACTTTAAAAGAAGATCCTGGAACAATTAAAATCTGTTCTTAATCCATCATCTACAGTTATTCACTAATTTTAATACAACAGTTTGGCTGTTAGGAATTTAAAATTTTCCTTTCTTTAAAATGTAGGTTTTCTTATTATTTCTGTTAGCAAGTTATATATGTTTTTTCTCCATAGGTCTCCCTTTGCAAGGAGCTAATTCATCTTGCATTGAAAGGATTGTCCTATTATCACACATATGACAGATTCTTTTTGGGCGTCAATGTTGTTATTGGTTTTGTGGGATGGATATCTTATGCCTCTTTGTTGATCATCAAGTCTCATTCCAACCTTATAAAAGGTGTTAGTAAAGAAGTGAAGGTACGTTTAGAAAATGTGAGGATTCAGATGATGGTATAAAATCACTAGTACTGAATCCAGTGTAATGAGTTTATAGGATGTGCAAGTTGTTGTTCTAAGCTAACTCTTGTTTATCTTTCATTTGCTTTTATTGTATTGGATTTTTCCTCAGTTATCTCTGTTTCTTCAGTTGAGAAAAAGATATATTGATAATAATGATCCTATAACTTAAGAAAGCTATAAAGATAGAGGTGTAAGTAATTTAAGTGCTCCTATGTTATCAATGGTGTTGACCTTCTGTTTTATTTTATAACTAGCATTTTATAAGTATTCCATATCTTTCTAGTACAACTGGTCAGAAAACTACTTCAAAACAATATGTTTAATTTTATCTGATATTAAAAGTTTAGGAGCTAGAAAACAATAAAATTATTTGCTCATAATGTTTCTTCTTAAATGATGTATACATTTTTTAATTACTTACCTTCTTTTAACTTTTTGAAGTTTCTCAAAATGCAGATTTCTAGACCTTTCCAAGTATTCTTATTTTAAGAATTTGTTCCTACTTTACTATGCTTTCAGTGAAAAAATAAAAATTAAAAAAATCTCTTTAATGATACTTCATATTGCTGAGACAATATAACAGTATGTATATGGTTTTACTACATTAAAACACTTTACTCTTTTAAAATATATTTCTAACTGTCATTTACCAGGGACACTATGCCACTTTCATTTCCTTTGCTTCATTCTCTTTAATGATTATTACCATGTTCAAGTTCTCTAAAAAAGTAATATATCCTGGTGGTGTATTTTTAATAATAGTCTGCAGATATTTCCAGTGGTAACTTTTCCAATTTTATATTTTATTATTCTGTAATGGAAGTAAGGCCATTAGTGTTTATTATAATTTTGTATAATGCTTTAATGTATCTTAAATAATTTCCCCCAAGTAATTTTAATTATTTGAGTGTATGTGAAATTGGCTGGAATGGGAATTATATCTAGGCATTCTTAGAACTCATAACAGTGCTAGAAGTAGACATAATTTATGTTTGCAAAAAAGGAAGCTGAAGCTGAGGAGGATTACGTTACTTATTAAAGGCCACTCAGATAGCATGTGAGGGACTGAGACTTTAATCCAGAGCAGTCTTGGGCCAGAGAGTGCCTTTTCATGTTTATCCTGATATTCAGTTTATTGAGAAAAAAATATGTTTTTATATTGATATGTTAACAAGATTTCATAGCTGATAGTTCTTCTTTATTCATTAATCTGATAATACAGCCAATATTTAACTGAGTGTATGGTACAATGCTAGATGCTGGCAAGGGTGTCCGATCTTTTGGCTACCCTAAGCCACATTGGAAAAAGAATAATTGTCCTGGGGCACACATAAAATACACTATCAACAGCTGATGAGCTTTAAAAAAAAATTTTGCAAAATACCTCATTATGTTCTAAGAAAGCTTATGAATTTGTGTTGGCACCACATTCAAAGCTGTCCTGGACCACAGGTGGCCTGTGGGCTGCAGACTGGACAAGCTTGCTGTATAGGCTATACAAAGAAATAAAAGATTCAGATTCTGCCATCAAGAAGCTTAGAATTTAGTAAAGTAGGTAAGAGATGTACACATATAACCACCTTACCAGGCATAAGTCACTATATCTACACTCGACTACAAAAGAAAACTTTAAGATATATAAAGTGTTTGGGATAATAAAAAGACTATCATATTTTAAATGTGAGAGCTGACTTTAGGGTGACGATAACAGGAAAAAGTAAGTCTTGGTGGGAGTTTAACAGTCAGAATCTAGGGAGAGGTTGAGAATTAAAGCAAACTGAATGATGTAAACAGAGGCAGATTTGGGAAGATGTACTGTTCTGCTGGGATAATAGTAGTATGTATTGAGCCCCACTGTTCCAGGACTGCCCTGGGTGCTTTATGTAAGTTATTTAGGTAGGCTTAACACTACCCTAAATTTGGTGGTTATGATTCTCATAATATAGATGGAGGGATTTAGGCTCAGAAAAATTACCTGTTTTCCACAAGGACACATGGGTTTTAAATGACAGAACCCATATTTTCTGACGCTTGAATTCTTTCTCTTTCTATGCCATGCTTCCTTCAAAATAAATAGTTCACTTTGTATAGAATGTGGGAGGTTTGTTCGAGGGACTGATAAGAAATAATACAATATAGATTAGGCTGAAGTAATCAAAGGCTTCAAATGCTGGACTACAGCATTTACACTTTATTTAGTGAGGAGTTGGTACGTTAATAAAAACCAGAGAAATAGAACCAGGAGGCTATATATATATATATATTATATATATACATGTTTATATATATATATGTATTTATATATATATATATTATACTTGAAGTTCTAGGGTACATATGCACAATGTGCAGGTTTGTTACATATGTACACATGTGCCATGTAGTATAAGAAATTGGCTTATGTGATTGTGGGGCCTAGTTAGGCAAGTCCTAAATTCACAGGTCAGGCTGTCAGGAAAGGCAGACTGAACTCGCCAGCAGGAGCTGAAGCTGCACTCAACAGGTAGAATTTCTCCTTTAGGGAACCCTTAGTTTTGCTCTTAAAGGTTTTCAACGGATTGAATGAGGACCACCCAGATTATCTAGGATAATCTCCTGTACTTAAAGTCCCTGACCTTTACACCATGCAGACTATCACTAGTGAATTACACTGATGAATTCTCTGTTTTGGCAGGTGATTGGGAATAGTGCATATGACTGAATGAAGTTTCTATTGGGTGGGCAATAGAGAGAGAAGCTTAGATAGCATGTCACATTGGAGCTTGAATAGATAAGACATTGTTCCAAATGATAATTAAGTCCCATACCTTATTATGGATTAAATAGGCTTTTGCGAGTTATCCAGAGAACTCAATCAACATTTATAAAATTATTCCTAAAAGGAAACATGTTCAGAATTCTGAACAAGTTACTTGCAAACAAACTTTAAGGCCATAGTCACTTTTAAGTTGAGAATTGCTTAATTGCAGCAATTCCAGGTTATCTAGGTTTTTCCTAATATGCTCCTCAAATAATAAATTTTTTTCCTTGTCTTAATGCAGCTCTTTGATTAATCATCTAGTAGTATAACCACTGAAAGAAAGTAATAGGTTTTCTTCACTTTATAAAATCTCTTTTAAAACCTATCAATTACCATTGGTTTGGAAGTGTTTCAATGTTTTGTTTGATTTTTCAGAAACCAAGCCATCTCCTGCCTTGTAGTTTTGTAGCTGTTGGCATTTTAGTAGCATTTTTTCTGCTGATTCAAGCCTGTCCCTGGACATATTATGTATATGGTTTGTTGCCAGTGCCAATATGGTATGCGGTTCTAAGAGAGTAAGTAATGCATCTTGCTGCCTTGTTTTTTCACTTCATTGACGTTAAATCTGTATTTAAAATGCATCGGATTTCTGTACCATAAGTCATCAAATATATTTATAATACTGTACTTTCACATCTCCAGTCCCTCTCACTTCATTTATAACTGCATAAATGTTGCGTAGGATATAAACATTCTTTTTGTTGTACTTTTCCTTTTTGACTTCATCTTTGTTTTTCTGAAGTGGCAGTGTTCACTTCTTTGTGTATCTTTTATAGAAAAAAATGGAATAAAGGTAACGATTAATATTGATCATACTATGCTTAGGCTAACTTGCATTTTGAACTTGTGTCATCATCTCAGATTCCAATATATCTTCATATTTGACAAAGATATTTGCATGTTTTATTTCCATACATTTTGACTCCTCCTTTCCTAGCGATCATGTAGATGTAGATAAATTAAACTTTGTAGTTAAATCTAATACGGTTATATTTACACACAGAGATTAGTCTATATTTTTCACGTGTGCTGTGGTTCTACCTGTAAGTGCTTCCTCACAGGTTATACTTAAAATAGAGTGTATTGTTAACATTGTAGAAAACATTAGAAGTAAGGCTCTTTGGTGAGTTTCAAACACTTTTAATAAAACCACTAGAAGGGAGTACTAGTTCATGCTCACTGGCAGCTGGAGTCATGTGGCAGATCTTATTGGTTTCTGTTTTTACACCAGTAATCTATAATTTAAACTTAGTCATGGATATCAAAGTATTTTCTGAGCAAACCAGACCCCTAAAGTCAATGAAAGAATGAGAGCCTGTTATAATAAGGGTATCCCCAAGGTTGGCTTAACATGTGCATCATGACACTATGCATACTTTTATTCTAATTTTTCTTAACTTTAGCTTTGACTGCTTCTTTCTTCTTTTAAAACATGATGTATTAAAAATATTTCAGAGTTGGCTGGGCACAAGGGCTCACGCCTGTAATCCCAGCACTTTGGGAGGCTGAGGCAGGTGGATCACTTGAGGTCAGGAGTTCGAGACCAGCTTGACCAACATGGCAAAATGTTTCTACTAAACATACAAAAATTAGCTGGGCATGGTGGTATGCACCTGTAATTCCAGCTACTCAGGAGGCTGAGGCATGAGAATTGCTTGAACCCAGGAGGTGGAGGTTGCAGTGAGCCAAGATTGCACCACTGCACTCCAGCCTGAGCGACAGAGTGAGACTCTGTCTCAAAAAAAAAAAAATTAACTTAAAAATATAAAAAATTAATATTAATATGAAAATGCTTAAAATATTAACTATATGGCAAAAAGACACTGATCAAATAACATATTGTTACCTCTCCATTTGAAAGGAATAGGGTTGTTGCATACGCATATTTAACTCAGATATCTTTTTAAAAATGTCATTTAGTCTGGTTTTTAAACTTCTAGAACAAAAGGTTTTGTCTTTGCAGAAAATTGTATCTAGTACAGAACCCCTCCTGAATTATTAAATGTCCTAATCATGAAGAAAACATATATATTTAAATTTTAAGGGAAAATATGATTTTGAAAGTATGTTGTGTCCTATCTTTATCTTTTTGATAGGTTGTATAGGAAAAAGACATAAAAATTCACAGTCTTCTAAATGATTTTACAAAATCATCTGTTGATCCTCTGTGCTTATTCATTGTTAAGAATAAAAGAAACATTCCCCTTTTGACTGGTGTTAGCTTTTCTTTCCTACATGGCACCTTCCTCATTTTGATGAAATTCTGCAGCCGTTGCTTTCAGTCAGAGAAAGGTCATAAACCAAATGATACTGACCTTCTAAAATTACCTACTTAATAATGCACTACAAATGTTAACTTTTTTTCCTAGTGATGAAATGTAAAAAATACTCAAGTATGTAATACATTTTTGATGGTTATGAGTTCACTTGATTACAGTTAGTGTACAATTAGTGACATCTTAAATTGGGTTTGGAAAAGGTTATTTAGCTCAGTTAGAAAATGTAATTAAGATTTTTCCCTAACTAGATTAGGAAACCCTACCTTTATTTCATTAAGATTTAAATATAGGATTACTTGGGTGAATTTTAAAAAATTTTTCAGTTTATATGCATTTGGATTCATTGTGTTTTATATTGATGTTGTATCTGTAATTGTATGAATCCATGTTTAAACTAAGATCAAACAAGATTCATTTATTGTCATTAATGCTTATAAAAACCAAGCAAACTTTTGTGGTCATTTTCTTTCTTTCTTTCTTTCTTTCTTTTTTTTTTTTTTTTTGAGACAGCGTTTCGCTCTTGTTGTCCGGGCTGGAGTGCAATGGCATGATCTCAGCTGACTGCAGCCTCCACCTCCAGGTTCAAGCGATTCTCCTGTCTCAGCCTCCTGAGTAGCTGGGATTACAGGCATGTGCCATCACGCCTGGCTAATTTTGTATTTTTAGTAGAGATGGGGTTTCACCATGTTGGCCAGGCTGGTCTCAAACTTGTGACCTCAGGTGATCCGCCCTCTTCAGCCTCCCAAAGTGCTGGGATTACAGGCCTGAGCCACTGCACCTGGCCGATCATTTTCAAATTAATTCAGAAATTACATTTTCCCTAAAATACTTCTAGATTAAAAAAAAATTAGGTAAGTAAAGCCCTTGAAACAAATCCATTAGAGCTTATTTTAGTTTTTGAATAATCTATAAATGGAAAATTCTCTAGTGTTTTAACTTTGTGCAAAGTTTGTATTTTTATACTATGTATGACCTAACTTTAAAATTCAGTCAGTCTTTTTATTTGAAACAGATTTCAAGTTATTCAGGACCTTGTTGCATCAGTGTTGACCTATCCTCTGAGCCATTTTGTTGGGTACCTGTTAGCCTTTACCCTTGGAATTGAAGTATTAGTAAGTAACTTACCAGATTACAACATTTGCAAATTTCTTTTATATATTTGTAACTAGTATTAAATGACCTTATTTTTCATTCCTTCTTTGGAATGCATTACTAGGTTCTCAGTTTTTTCTACCGCTATATGCTTACCGCTGGACTTACTGCCTTTGCAGCTTGGCCATTTCTCACTCGGCTGTGGACTCGAGCAAAGGTATGAGTACTCATTTTGACATAGGACAGATTAGTAACTACTTTGTTTTGACACGTGTGTAACTCAAGGAACTGTTTATTTTTAAAGAAAAGGGTAGAATGTGTTCTTACATAAAAGAGCCTAGTCATATTGATAGGAGGACTGACATTACCTTTAAGGTTTCAGTAATTCACTTAGACTTTCACATCAAAATGGGCCAGTTATGTGGTAATTGAAATGCTATATAAGTTGTACTGATATGTCCATCTCTGAAGCATTTCCTGGATTTGTTTAGTTTCAAATATCTTGATAATGGACCAGGCGAGGAGTCGCCCAGAGCAGCACAGCCCAGTGGCTTAGGGGTCTGCACTCTGTGAGTCACAGGAAACACCTCCCTCGTTACCCTGAGCCACTCAGTTTTTTTTTTTTTTCTGGATAAGTATGTATTTATTATAGATTATTAAAAATATAGTCAGTCTTGATTTTCTTCCTTCAGCTACGTAGGGAATTACAATGTGCTTCTACAAAGAATGCTCTTATATTTCCACTTTGATACTTTTTGATAGAAGTAGCAGGAAGATATCTTCTTTCTACTCTGAGAATTTATAAAAAAATCTTCAATGAATGGGATTATTGATCTTTTAATTTGTGAGGGATCTTAATCTAATTACAAAAGTAGTTTTACTTATTTTCCTTCTGGGCTCAGTTGTTCGGTGATTATTGTAGGTCACCTTTTTTATAGATGTCTTCGTCAATATATGGTCTAACCTAAATTGAATGAAGCACTTTATGCAGGTTTAAATACTGGTTATTTTATTTACTTGTCATGGACCTGGTACTACTTATATTTTAACTTCTCTGAGCTCTGTTTCGTCATCTGATGTATTGGGAATGATAATACCTGCCTCTTGAGGTTATTGTGAGAATTAAATGAGAAAGTGCTCATATTATACCTAATACTATACCTGCTATGCAACAGGACCTTCACAAATAGTAACTATTACTTTTTAAAGTAGTTAGCTGTTGATTCTGCTAGAAAGTATTTGAAAAATAAAATAATAAACAGCTGTAAGGCTTTGCATTTTCCTTTTACCTTCACAGTCATATAGTCTGTGAAACAGTAATGATAGTTTTCTATACCATATTTGTCTAAAGATAACTTTTTTCTTGATTTTAGATGACCTCACTGAGTTGGACTTTCTTCTCTTTGCTCCTGGCAGTGTTCCCGCTGATGCCGGTTGTAGGTCGAAAGCCAGACATCTCTCTAGTGTATGAATAATATTGTATTTTATTCTATTTTCAATACAGTTTTTTTTCTCAATTAACACTGTAAAATTTGAACCTAATCTTGGTCAAGAATATAAAATCATGTGAACTAACGGGAATTTAAAATACCAATATCAAACCATTAGTCATGATTTTGGCCTAGGTTCTAAGAGTCATTAAACCTCCTAGTAGATGCTTTCGGGCTTTCATAATGAAATTGTGCCACTGATAACTTAAAATCCCGCCCATTTTTTTTTTGTTTAAGTCTAGAAGGTTTTCTTTCTTTTATGCTTGGAGGAATCAGTAAAAGTTTTAGTTTCACGTGAAAAAACGTTCTGTTGCCAAAACAAAAAGGTCTCAAAGCTACTGTGTTAGCCCTCTTTGCTTTAATCATGTCCACACTAAAATGTCATGTAAAAATTAAATTTTCTGCTATTCTAAATTGAATGTAAAGATCTCCATGGGAGGAAACTCTATTTACCTTGCCAGCTTTCCCGTGTTTAACCACTCAAATTGTTTGAAAATTCTTCTGCATATATTACCTAAATTCCCTACCGTGCTGCCATATTTATTTCTCTTCAATAGACCTAAATAAATTTATAAAATAACTGGTTACCTTTGCTTTTAACTGCACTTTATTGTCCAGTAAATTATGGGCTGTTTGAGTGTGTGTATGATCATTATTTCATTTAACATTTCCTCTCTTATTGTCTAATCATGGGAATTAGAAATTAAATAAATCATCTTTGTTACTTTCTTCAGAATGCTATAAGCATTTTTTAAAACATTTTAACCAAGTCTGTAATGGATAATGGTATATATTTTTAAATCAAGGAAGATTAACTAAATACTATTTTGTAAAAATATGTGCTGATTTATGAGATTCTATACATTTTCTCCTATTTGTATGAGAATACCAATATGCAATAGATCAGGAAATATCCCGGGAAGTCACTTTATTAGCAGAGCTCAAAATAATTGTATTGAATTCTAACACCATACTATCTAAGCCATACTTTATTAGAGTGTTACTAGGTAAAAACATTTTGCAACTGTCATAACCTATAAATAGTATATGACAAAATGAATTCCAATATTTTCATTTATTTCTTGCTTCAGATAGCTCTGTAAGCTCTTGTATTGTTTCTATAAAGCCCCTTTCCTTCCCTTTGTCAGTCTCTGCCTATCAGTCCTGCTCAAGCAGTATTGGCATAGTTGAGCAGAATTTATCATATGCTAAAAGGGAAGGAAATTGTATAAATTTGCCACTTGCGTATTCTATTAAAGATGAATGTGGGAAGCAAATAAACTTGTTAAAATATGAGAAATCTAATTTATATTTTAGAAAATTATATTGTTTCCCTCTAAATTTAAATTGCTCAGTGATTTTAAGTTTATCCTACTAGCTATATTTGCAACTTATTTATTTTGATTCCTGGTTCATGGGGAAATTTCTACTCTCCTTTTCATCTGTCACAGCATCTCCCTTCTTCAGAAAATTACAAAGATGTGATTTTGTGAAACATTTAAGGATACAATTAAAGGAAAAAGCAAACGTGTACAACATGGTTGTGATGTCTGTTATCTGTTACTCCAGTGTTCTAAAGTAAAAACATATTTGCCAATAAGTTTAAATACCAAATTATTTTAAAAATTAAGAAAGAGAAAAAAAGCAAAGAATCTTGATCATATGTGACTATTTTTTCCTAAATTTTAATGATAATCCATGTTGAATATACGATTACCTTTCTCCTTAGGATTCTCAAAGAGTGTATTTGAAGCATCACAACCAACCATCAAGCATTTTTCTGGGGATTCCTGCTTTGCATTCTTCTTAGGTGTCCACCTCTGCTTTTTGCTCTTTCTTTTTTCTCTTCAACCAGTTCCTTTTCTCTTAGTTCTATTTGGGTTCTGGATTTCATCCTCAGCATAATTCTGGCTGTGCTATGTTATTCAGATGTTAAGGAGGTGAGAAAGAGCTCAACAATAGGGCACCATTTCCTTGGTATCAGTCACCTTTGACTTTAGGAAACATACTATACCTGGTGTGTTTCCTTACTGTTATTTCATTACTGTACAAATGCCTCACCTGCATGCCACCCATGTGACCACTGCCTACCCCTTCCCTCAGCCAGGAGCAGCTAAGGAAAATACCAAGGTCTGTCACAGAAGGGAGCTGTTTTTCCTGCTAGAAATAATGTGGGTTATATATGTAGATACTTTTTGCATGAGTAAGTTTCATAATCACAAAATACATGTTGTAGATACTGATAATATACTTGTTTAGCTATCTTTTATATTGTAAATTTTTGTAAATTTGCCCAATTCAGGCTAAATATTATAGTATTTGATATGCCTAAAATTTTTTTAAATTAAATTATAGAAGCAAGGTAGAGATACTTAGAAAATTGTGGGGAGAGGTTACAAATAACCCCATCCAGCAGTATCTTTATCCTAAGATTAAAAGTTTTCTTAAAATCTTAAAACTTAAAAGTTTTCTTAAAAATCTGAAAATGTACCCATTTTGCTACTTCCTCTTGATTAAGCCAAATGACTGAGAGGTTCTGTATTAGAGTAAGATGTCTCATATTTTCATCTGATATGTGTTCGTAAATATCTGAAGAAAATTTAAAATTAATTGTATTTCAAAACAGGATGGGTTCAGGCTTGCTGGTTCTTCTGCTATCCCTGTGTGTTGTAACATCTCTCATGAAAAGAAAAGATAGCTTTATAAAGGAAGAGCTATTGGTACATCTATTACAGGTCAGTTACAGATTTTCAATACTATGTTATACTAATGATATACTGAAATGTATCTTATGGTTATATTTAATTATGTTCATAAAATGCCATTACCTTTATGCTACTTAGTATCTGCCAGCTGAGAAGAAAGCTTTCATTTAAGATGCTACATGGAAATGTGTTCTTTAAGAGGTATGAAATAGCAAAAGGTCCATAAGAGGCAGCCCAGAGATGCCTGAAGAGCAGAGGTTATGGAAACCGTATTGACCAAAAAGTTGAACTGAAAAGGGCTTCGTCTGGACTGAGATTCTACATTGTCCTCATCTGGGTCAGGGAAGGTCACTTCTTTGAAGTGAAAGCAGCCTGGGGTATGTTTATATTAAGAATAGCCAGTTTAAGACTTCAGTTAATGTCCCAGGTGAAAATAAACTTCAGAATGGTTGGTGGCTTTGGTGTGGTGAAAATAACTTTGAACTTGATGTTTCAAAATTGAGTCAGTTCCCAGTTACGCTGCATACTAGATGGGTACTTTTTAGTAATTTGATTTCAGTTTGTGTGTTTTTTTTGTTTTTTGTGTGTGTTTTTTTGAAATGAGGTCTTACTCTTGTCACCCAGGGTGGAGTGCAGTGGCACAATCTCAGCTCAATGCAACCCCTGCCTTCCAGGTTCAAGCGATTCTCCTGCCTCAGCTTCTTGAGTAGCTGGGATTACAGGCGAGAGCCACTACGCCTGGCTAATGTTGTATATTTAGTAGAGTCGGGGTTTCACCACGTTGGCCAGGCTGGTCTTGAGCTCCTGACCTCAGGTGATCCACCCACCCCGGCCTCCCAAAGTCCTGGGATTACAGGCGTGAGCCACCACACAGCCACTTCAGTTTGTTTTTAATCTGTAGAGATGATATCTGATAGGGTTGTGACAGAGATCATATCATGTGATAGTCTATAAAATGACAACTTTGTCCATAGATAACGATGGAAAACATGTTTTTCTTTTTAACTGAATAAATAAATAAATAACCACGTCTAGACCACAGACAAAAAGCAAAACTCATATGAGTGTTTTCAAAAAATTTCCTCAAGAATAGAGCTTGGATAGTAGATGGTATTTCCAAGAACACTCTGAAATAAAAATATACAACATTTGAAAGATTACATCACAAGTTAAATTCATTTTTGGAGAGCAACAGGGAACTTATAAAAAGAGAAGAATTTTTTTGTTAAAAATCCTGTCAAACCATTGGAACATATGTTTCCTTTTAAATGGTACTCTGACTGGCTTTACACTTAAGCCATAGTAGCTTTGACAGAATGTATCCAGAATAATAAGTACTTTGACAGAAGTGAATGTTTCTGAATCTCTCTCTAGGGTAGCCAAGAATATCATGCTAACATTCTTACGTGCTTTGTTAGACATACCCCTGAGTATTAGGTAACTCTGTTACAAAATTCATTTTTGCATTAGGTTTATTAACTTGCATCAGTTCCTGTACTGTCCACTTATTTCATTGATTCCAAGATACACATTTTTTCCACATTTAAATATCTCAGAAATAAGAATGTCTTACATTCTTGCTAGTTATAGTCTTTCACTACCTTCTCTTTTTTTAACCTATTTCATCTTTGTCTTTAGGTGCTGAGCACAGTGCTCTCCATGTATGTTGTGTATAGCACCCAGAGTAGTCTACTCAGGAAGCAAGGACTGCCTCTCATGAATCAAATTATTAGCTGGGCAACATTAGGTAAGAGGCCACTCAAACCAAGTGAGGTAATTTGACATCAACTTAGTTATTTTAAAATGATCTGTTTATGTCTGTATCATTGTTATTGAAAGAAATAATTTTGTTGCAGGAAAATAATAATAACTAGCTATTCTATCTCTTGCTGGAATTTAACAAAGAGAATTTTTATGTGCATGCATGTGTTAATAAGATAATTTGATAGAATATTTATGACCTGATAATAAAGCTATGTATTTATTAACATCTCATAAGATTTGACTAAGTGATTCCAAAAGAGATAAGGGTAAAGAGGATCTTATGCTTCATTTTCGTGCCAATTCATTAATTCTCTGTTCTTACACAGGGACTGGGAAATGTTTAAATTTTATCTGTTTCCCTTCCTGAAAATAACATCGACTAGTATACCTTACATATTTTTTAAAGCTAGTTAGACATTTGAAAGCATATTTTTCTATGTAGTCCTTTTAATTAGGAATGTTGGAATATATGTGTGAAGCAAACATGTAATTTAAGGACTTAGGTTTTCCCTTCCAGTTGGAAGACAAGAGCAAGTTTTGAGCCCAAGTTTTTTGTTCAGAAAAGACACTTTGTAATGCCTGTGAATAATTTGACATATGCTTTAACTTTTACATCTTTTGATGATTTTTGTTGTTTGGGTCATGGGGGCCCACCCCTCATGAGTGGCTGTACTAACTGACATTCCCACCAACAATGTACAAAGGTTCCCCCTTTTCCACATCATTGCCAGCATCTGCTATTTTTTATCTTTTTGATAATAGCAATTCTAACTGGGATGAGATGATATCTCATTGTGGTTTTGATTTGCATTTCTTTGAAGATTAGTGATAGTGAATATTTTTTCATATACCTGTTGGCCATTTGAATGTCTTCTTTTGAGAAATGTCTACTCAGATCATTTGCCCATTATTTAGTTGGATTAATAGGTTTTTTGCTGTTGAATTGTTTGTACTTTTTATATATTTTGGTTATTAATTCCTTGTCAGATGGGTAGTTTGCAAATATTTTCTCCCATTCTGTAGGTTGTCTCTTCACTCCGTTGATGGTTTCCTTTGCTATGCAGAAGCTTTTTAGCTTGATATAATCCCCTTTGTCTACTTTTGCTTTTGTTGCCTGTGCTTTTGAGGTCTTACCCAAAATATCTTTGTCAGACTACTGTCCTGAAGTGTTTTCCAAATGTTTTCTTCTAGTACTTTATGGTTTCAGGTCTTACATTTAAGCCTTTAATCCATTTTGAGTTGATTTCTTTTTTATGTGGTAAGAGATAAGGGTCTTGTTTTATTGTTTGGAAAATGGATATTCCATTTTCCTAGCACCGTTTATTGGAGAGACGGTCCTTTCCTCAATGTATGTTCTTGGTGCCTTTGTCTAAATGAGTTGGCTATAAATATGTGGAGTTATTTCTGGGTTCTCTATTCTGTTCCATTCATCTATGTGTCTGTTTCTATGCCAGTACCATGCTGTTTGGGTTACTATAGCTTTGTAGTTTACTTTGAAATCATGCCTTCAGCCTGACTTCATGATGCCTCCAGCTTTGTTCTTTTTTTAAAAGCTCAAGATTGCTTTGGCTATTCAGAGTCTTTTGTGGGCCCACATGAATTTTAGGATTTTTTCTATTTCTGTGAAGGATGTCATAATTTTTGTTTTATATATGTTGTTTGAAGCAAAATATTCATAACTATTACATTATCATTGTGGAATGTCACTTTTAACATCACAAAGTGTTCTTCTTTGCTTTATTGATTGTTTTTGGTCTGAAGTATACTTTGGTATCAGGATTGCAACTCTAGATTTCGTGCTGTTTCCATTTGCCTTTATTTTTAGCCTTTTTGAATCACTGTGTTTTAAGTTTAGTTCCTGTATTCTGCATAGAGTTAGGTTTTGCTTTATATGCCAATTCGACAAATTTTTTTCTTTTAACTAAAAAGGTGAGTTGAGCTCATTCATGTTTACTAACATGACTCGTAGGCTTGTTCTCAAGAAGCATATAAAACACTGCATAATGTGTAAGTGTGCTCTACTACAACAAATTGAAGATTCTGTCAAGAAGATTCTGTCAAATCTTATGTTGTAGCAGAGCACACTTATACATTATGCAGTGTTTTATATGCTTCTTTCTCTATTTGGAGTATCCTATATGATTTTATTTATTGTCCTTATTGATTTGATTATTGTTTTGGAATGGTGAGGAGATTCAGAATCAGTTTACTGCTATTGTTCGCCAAACATGAAAGTTTCTCTGGGCATGTATTTTAAACAAGATCTTTTCTCCTTGGGATTGGTAGAGCTAGGTTCTAGAGGATACCTACAAAATGATGTAAGACATGAAATAGTTAACTCATAGGTAAGTCATCAGTATCTCCAAAGATCTCTTTTAGGCACAGATACACCATGGTCTAGCTTTAATGAGCATTTTTGCTTAATATGCTGTGATCTCCAAATGGATGGTATATTTTGAAATTGGTTCTACTTATGTCATTTAGAATAGAGACTCTTATTTCCCCTTTATTACCTTATCAATCATTTAGACAAAAGTAAAACAAGGACAGAAAATGTGTACAGTTTTACAGAAGAGGTCTCATTTGAACTGACTTCTATTATTTGCTTTTTTTTTTTTATTTCTTAACAACCACCGTATGTCCAACAGATTAACTGACTTTTAAAATCAGACATATTGAAATGTTATTCCTTCCAGTTAAAATATGTATCACTTTATTATGATTGGAACTACACATCTGGAAAAAAAGTCAGAAGCTACTCATCTAAGGGCATTAAAAAATGTAACTTCATAGTCTTAAATCTTGCAGTGACTTGACTTTAGGTGAAATTGACATTACATGTAACTTAATTTAGAAGATGTTGACTAATAATAACCACTAATAATAACCACAGTTAACAGTTACTAAGCACTATGTGCTAGGCACTATGCTCAGGGAACATTGTATAGGTGAAATTGTATTTAATCCTCACAACTTTTTAATGTTATCTCTATTTGACAGGTGGGTAAATTTCTGCTTGGATCAGTTAATGAACTTGCCCTATGGTTTAAACAGTTAGTAAGTGATTCAGCCGGGATTTCATCCCAACTTGTCTATCTTCAACCTCTAGAGCACTAGGGGGATTAGGAAGTTATGCACATTTCCTTCCCAGAATAGAGATGGAGGAGTTTATGTTTGGCCACCCCACCCACTTCATCTGCCCTTCCTCCACTTGGGTAGTTGCTTTTATTATCCCGGGGGAGAGTCGATACAACTCTCATACATGGTGAAGTCATTCCTGTTTCTCTTTTCCAAGGGGCATACTGCAACTGTCAGTGCATACTTTACAGTGGGAAAACTTGGAGAAGGAATGGGTTAGGAAAAAATCAGTTTCTGAGGAGTAAGTTGTCTTTGAACTAAGATATAAATGCCTAATTAAGCAAAGAGTGCTACATCTTGAGTAATACTTTTATTTCATTAGAAAATAATTCATTTTTGAGTTAATATTATTACAGTTATCTGGGCTGAATATAAATTGAGAAAATATGGGCGTAGTTAAAAAAATGAAATGTAATGTTAATTAAAAATGTGAGGCTTGACTATGATTAGGGGAAATGTAGCCTCATGTTCAAGGTCACAAAACAATAAATGCCATAAATGATACTAGATTATTCAGGGCTTCTACAGTAACTTTTTTTTTTTTTTTTTTTTTTTAAGATGGAGTTTCACTCTTGTCACCCAGGCTGGAGTGCAATGGTGCAATCTCGGCTCACTGTAACCTCTGCCTCCCGGGTTCAAGCGATTCTCCTACCTCAGCCTCCTGAGTAGCTGGGATTACAGGCGCCTGCCACCACACCCAGCTAATTTTTGTATTTTTAGTAGAGACGGGGTTTTATCATGTTGGCAAGGCTGGTCTCGAACTCCTGACCTCAGGTGATCTGCCCACCTCGGCCTCCCAAAGTGCTGAGATTACAGGCGTGAGCCACCACACCCGGCCCTACGCTAACATTTTTTTTTGTGTCTCTTATACTGACAGATGACCTGTTCTGTTTCATTGCAGCCTCTTCCTTGATTGTGCCACTACTGAGTTCTCCAGTTCTCTTTCAGCGATTGTTCAGCATACTTCTTTCATTGATGTCAACCTACCTACTTCTAAGCACAGGGTATAAACTTTTTAACAATTTAATTTTATGGCAGCAAGTTTTAAATGGTATATTGATATTTTCTCTATTAGTATTTAACTTCTGGAAGTAAAAAATGTTTTCTAAATCTTGAGGGATACATTATAAATATTTTCTTCTCTGTGAGAACTGTATCTGACTTGATCTGTAATCTTCTGTTTTCTGTTTTTTAAATCCATTTCATGGTATTGCTTGCTGTCTTTGTCTTTCTCTTTTCTGAAGTTGCTAAAATACCATTTAACTATAATGTTAAAAAATTCTGATTGTGGAAGAATTTTGTCTCACTGATTTTTATTTTTATTGCATTCCTTGTATTCATTTTAAATTATGCTTTGATTTGTCCATTCTTCTTTGAATATAGTATTTTTTTAATCTTACATATCTCACAGTTCAAATATTCATTTGATTCAGAGAACCTTCAGAATATTTTCCCAAAACTTTTAAAGATTTTTATTTAAGACTGAAATTTTCTTACCAAAACAAAACAAAAAATCAGCAGCCTGACTTGGGGTAAATCCCAAAGCATTTTCTAGAACTCAGTGAAGACAGGGATATACTCTGTCCATTAACTTTGAAGAATTCTTTTCTTGCTTTTGAATTTTGTCCTTACTTAAATCTTTATGAGGGCAAGAAATGTGCACATTATAACAAACAATGACTAGAACAAACAGTGAATAAACACCACTCATAAACAGTTTGAATTTTGGCCCAAATACAGAATCTTGATTGAAGTTAGACTAAACCTAGGGATTCACCATTATGCTATGAGATTATTCACAGTTCAAATGATTTTGTAAAGCCATTTGGGGTCTAAGGCTCAGGTTCTCCCTTTTGGAAACTTAGTTGTCATAGTTCAAAATTAGAGAGATGTTCTCAAAGTCTTCCCACAGTAGACTCTAACACCCTAAGTGACCTAGACCCCAGGAGTTCTTGTAGTCTCATATAAGAGATGATCCAGTGGGGCCCTAAACCCTTTTTTCACCAAAGCTGTCTATCTCCTTTTGTTTCCCTTCCCCCTGCCTAACCAGATGTGGGCCACAGCTCTGAAGATGTGATATGAATGTCATGGAAATTTTTACCAGTTACCTAATAAGATTATAAGATAGGCTTCCTTTGAGATTTAGACCTTTGAAATAGAACTTTAAAATAAAACTGGAAATTTATGAGCATCTGTTATTCAAGAGTGATGAACATCATGAAAGCTTAAAATCTTTCACAGTTTTCCCCCTTTATTAGTGAAATTTCAGGATAAATAATTTTGTTAAATTAGAATCTATGAGAGTAAAAATGAATTCAACTATGCACAACTTTTTAATCTATATAAGGAAGCAGAAGTTAAAATAATTTCTATTCTAACCTACCATTTCAGGAAGACTTGTGAGTTTTACTAAGAGATCACACCCAGAGGTTGACTTAAGGAAATAAATGTTTGAAAGCATCCAGAAATATGTACTAAATTCTGTACAGTCTCTTAATCAATAGGCCTTTCTCTTCTTTGAACTCTCAAATTCTAAAGCAATAAACAGATTTAAAGGGATGTGTAGTTGACTAAAAAATGTAAACAAATATAAAAATAGATCTGATTTGCTGGATTAGAAAAGGAGAGAAAGAAGCAAGGATAATGGAAGTTTAATTTTGAATGAAAAAACTATTTCATAATGTAGCATGAGTTAATCATGTAACTTACATAGGGGATAAGTATTTTAAATCATCAATTTAATAGTCATAGGAGATGCCAAAACAAATTATCATAATAAGCATAATCATAATCATAACTTATTTTAAGAAAATCTAAAAAGTGAAAATTTATACCTAAAATCAGAATAATAAGGCACTATATGACCTTGTTAATGAATTCATTAAGAGATACACTATTCAACATCAGAAAGTATATCTAGCTTTGCCAAAAAAAATTAAAAAGAGTATCTTGAAATAGCACAGTTCAGTGATTTCAATCAGTACATCTTCTCAGTGTCAAATCAGTTTTGCAAAACACAGTCCACCTGTTATGATTCAGCCTCACCATTTTGGATGACCTGGATGGTTCTCTACGTAAATTAGTGAATATTCAGAATTACAGAGTATTTAAAAGAAATGTAGTTATATTATAATATAGAAATATAGCAGCAGTAATCCTAAATTCTTACAATGCATCCTTGATTTATTGAATAAAGAAGATTCATTTTTAATCAGCACTTAATTATTTTTATGCAAATGGAGCTATTGTAATACTTGAAAATAGTTTGTTCTCTTGGTTAAAGTTGGTTAAACATTTCCCTTTGAAATTTTCTTTGCATTATTCCTTTGCTTAGCAAACTGTAATACAAAGCTAAATGCCTTGTCAGCCCTATTCAATTTGCACAGAGACCAAACCGGCAGATCCTAATTTAGTAAGTTTTCATTATGTTCTCCCTGAGCCGGTGATGACATTTAATTGATATTTCAGTTTATTAATGCAGATATACAGACTTTATATGAACTATTGATTGTCTTAAGAGATAAAGTCCCATAGGAAGATTATCTTTATCTGGTTTATTCATCTCCATTTTACAAAAGAAAGTGATCATAATGTATAGTTTTTGAAAGGAAATAAATTCTACTATTTGTAGAACTATGACATTTATGTTTTTAAATATTAGGAAACAATAACTTCATATATAACTTCAAATCTTTAAAAAAATGACGGTTGCCTTTTGTTCAGAGTATGCACCTTAATTCAATTAATCGACAGTTGTTTTTTCTTTCATATCTCCAGTGTCCAGAGCACTATGCAATCACACAGAACCATTAGTGTACTGCTAGTGTACAATAGAGTTATAAGCTGCTATAAAATAAGAACTATATTTTACAGTGTTAGGCAATTACAAAATCAAACAATTAAGTTACTGTGAGTTAATGAAGTTGTGAATTGTATGAAATGAAGACTGACTAGAGAAAGAGCTTGAATAGGAAAGCTGAGTTAGTGCCATCAATGATGTTGAACTGAACTTTAAAGAAAGGCCAAGGATACAAGCATTCTAAATATTTGTTTTTCAATTTTTAAAAAATCATTGGAAAAATAGTGTCATCACATTATCGAAAATAGGAATAAGGGATAAAATCATGTATTAACTCTACTCTTGTTAATGTTCTGGTATATTTCTTTCTCGTGTTACCCCCGTATTTGTCTTTTTAACGTAAAATTAATCACAGTACATGTTCTATTTTGGATCTTTTTTTCTAATTAACATTATTTCAGAAGCATTTTCTAGGTGGCTCATAGGCTTTCTAGCCACCATTTTAATAGATATTTAATATTTCATGATATGGATTTTGTTTCAACTTTTTATTATCACAAATAATATTTTGAGTTATGTTTTTATGCATAAGCTTTTTCATAGTCTAGATTATTTCCTTTGTTCACTTCTCGTATAGTGTATTTGGGCCATTGGGTGTGAACTTTCTTTTTTTAACTTGTAATTGTCTTAAGAACAGTGCCAATGTATAATATCTACAACAAACTATATATGAGGGGTACTATTTCATCATATCTGTAACAAATATGTAACAGTATTTGGTATTTCCATTTTTAAATAAGAATATCAAATGTTATATTAACAGGTCAAAAGTGGCACTACTTTGTACAGTTTTCTGTACTTGTTTTACTCATGATATTTTCTCATGTGTGTAGGTATCTGTTCATATCCCTGGGCCTTCTAAGTCTTATATATCAAGTGATTTGTGTATGCTTTCTGAAACCTGAATCTTTCCTTCTGCCCAGTCTTCAGTGTTATAATTTTACAATTTATAATAGCATTTAAAGTGTTTGGATTTTTTTTTGCTTTCTTATCTTTAGGAAATAGTGGCATATGCTGTAGAGTTCAGCAGTTGAAAGACTCAAAAAGGAAATAAGGCTTTGTTTTGTTTTGTAACTTCTGATTAGATAAATAACTCACTCAGCAAATATTTGTGAGCTGGGCCAGCAGTGGTAATGAGACAGACAGACTTGGTTTTCAAAGATTTTATAAAGTAATAATAGACTCTTACAGGTAGACATGTGATTAAGATGGTATAAGTACTATAATAGAGCATTTAGGGATTATGAAGGTGGAACATTTACCCCAGACAAAGCGGAAACTGTTTAGAAAAGGCTTCTATCACTGTGTTGTCTCGTGAGCATTTCTTCTTTGTTTTTGTGTCCATTTTACACTCCAGCCTGTAGGTGTACCACACATTTAATCATCCCCCTGTGGACATGTAGGTTGTTTTCTGTTTCCCCCTTCTGTAAACAATATTACAACAGATATCTTTATAATGGAAATTGTAGCACATGTCTGCTTATTTTCTCAGGGTAAATTTTTAGAAATGGCCTTATTGCATTATAGTATATGAATATTTTTGAGATTCTTAATACATAGTATCAGATGGTCTTCCAGAAAGTGTATATTCCTATAGAGAGCATATGAGAGTTCCTTTTTCATCGCATTCTTGTCAACACTGTTTTGTTTTTGAGACAGAATCTCACACTGTCACCTGGGTGGGAGTGCAGTGGCGTGATCTCAGCTTACTGCAACCTCTGCCTCCCGGGTTCACGTGATTCTCCTGCCTCAGCCTCCCGAGTTAGCTGGGATTACAGGCACACACCACCACGCCCGGCTAATTTTTTGTATTTTTAGTAGAGACAGGGTTTCACTATGCTGGCCAGTCTGGTCTCAACTCCTGAGCTCGGGATCTGCCTGCTCTGGCCTGCCAAAGTGCTGGGATTACAGGCATGAGCCACCATGCCTGGCCAACACTGTTGTTTTAATATTGGCAAATATGATATCTCACCGTTGTTTTCATTACCATATGTTATCAGTAAGGTCAAACATAATTTTCGTGTTTGTGTTCTTGTTGCGCCCATTTTTTTGAAAATTTTGAGTGTTCCTTTTCCTCTTCTATGTATGTTAATAATTTTACCTCAATAATTATCTTTTTACCTTTGTCTTCATGCCTTCTTTCTCTTTTATGTATATCTGTCATTTGCTTTATGAATGGCTTTTATATATTTCTATTATTTTAAACACATAATTATCTTAAGATTTCACATCACTCAAAAAAGATGATGTTGGAGTTAAAATTTAAATATTACTTTCCTACTTTCTTGTTAAGTTTTGTAATATTGTGACTTAGAAGTATTATCAAATTATTTTAATTTTGAGAAAGACCTCAGTGTAAATTTGCATTTTTACTTATTTTACTGTTTTTTTCTTTTCATTTCTACCTTTCCCCACCTGTTAGGTATGAAGCTCTCTTTCCACTAGTGTTGTCTTGTTTGATGTTTGTCTGGATAAACATAGAACAAGAAACTCTACAACAATCTGGTGTTTGCTGTAAACAAAAGGTAGCTGGTCAAAGTCATTGTTGTTTTTATTTGAGACTATTAGTCTCTATCCTATAAGGAAGTTGCAATGTTACTTCAAAAATTCTTTCTACTTAAAATTTTAGTGTTAAAAGTTTTAGTTGTTTGGCATTAATAATTAAGTTAAACTTAATAATAGATAAGGAAGATTTTTTACTTATCACAGAAAAGCACAATTTTGTTGTTGTATAGGTTGGGCTTTTCTTAGTGATTACTTGAGAATCATTGATTTAAAAAAAGTCAATATAAGGAAGGAATAGAGAAAAGAATGCTTTTTATCTTATTTTCTTCATATTTCACATCCAATTTTTCCTTCCGTCAATTTATCTTGGAAGAATTTTAATGTTGTCACAAGTCAATTTATGAATTTTATTATAAGGTGACATTTAAGTTTCTATTGTTATTTTTCACTTTCTGGTCATCCTAATCCAAATTGCTTATTCTGCTGCCTTAATGATTGTGGCCTCAGTCCAAATCTTAGATTGTGTATGCAACACATAATACTTTGAGTTGGCTAAAATCCAACCAATTTTTAAGGATACCTTTATCATGGTGGGCTACAGAGTTAAATTGATGTTTCTTGTCTATATTTAGAGCTGATGGTAATTCTGAGAAATTGGTGATAGAATATTTGCAGTTTTACTAAGGTCGGATAAAATGAATATTACAGAAAATACTTTCATAGTTGATCCATCGTTATCTGGCTCCAGTTGAGTTTGTAGATTGTTATTGATAATTCAGAATGATTAATTTCAATAAAGAAGAAACTTTATTGAGGCATATTTAATAATTACTGGTTTTAAACTTTTAGTCCTTGAATATTAAAATAATACATGGAAAGCAGTTTTGAGCAGATTCATGTGAATACTCAGAGATTAGCCTTAATGTTAAATATTTTGTCAGGCTGAGGATTATTGTGTTACTTTTTAAATTCTATGTTTTTAACTAAAAGCAAATATATTTCATTCTAGAAAAGAGTATTAAAACATCCCAAGAACTTACTAGAAAATTACATGGGAAGTAGGAGTGGGGAAAGTCTACCTTTAAACTCACCCATTAGTGTTCTATTTGTGGAGGGTGATTAAGCAAGAGTGCACTCACCTTGTTGGATTGAGTGGCTTTCTGTTCTACCAAAGACAGGAATATGTTGCTTTTTTATAGAAAGAAAATTTCTCTGCAAATAGAATTAATAGAAGGACAAGTAAACAAACATTTAATTTTACCATGTCTTTTAATATGATACCATATCTAGGTTTAAGATGATCAGGACACTGTGAGAAATTAGTCTTTGAAAAAGGAAGAATTATATAGGGATTTTAAAATGAACCATTTATATAAGATAGGAAAAAACTCAATTCTCACTTTTATTACACATATAGCAACACTGCAACTGTGTTGTATATATTATTAGCAACATATTTTACCTTTTGGCACATTTTATTAAGGTGTAATTAAACCCTAGGGAAAGATTTATTGTTTATTATTTATTGTTTATTTTTTTGTCAGCACAGGACATGTTTCTAGCCATTGTAACTTAGCCATTGTAAGTTTGCCTTCAAATATAGAAATAAGCCAACTGTTACTGTGCATTAATATTTTTCTTATTATCTCACAGGTCACCAGTATCCAGTTCTCTTATAATACTGATATAACTCAGTTTCGACAGCTATATCTGGATGACATCCGTAGGGCCTTTTTCCTTGTATCCTTTGTGGAGACTTTGGTTTAAAGAGCTGCAACTCCCACTTAATGGAGTAAGAAGACATGGAAGGTGTTTCTGCCCATCACTTAATAGTGGTGTTAAGTACTTTAACCTCCCTGAACTATAGTTTTCTCATGTAATTCACATTAAAAATTTTTTTGAACTATAGAAAAGTATAAATAATTATATGTATGTATATATATATATATTCCTGCTATTCAGATATTAGCCATTAGTACTTTGTCACATATGTTTTTTAAAAATGTGTTTTTAAGAAATTAAAACATTAGAGCTAAAGCCAAAGTCTTTCAACTCCCAACTTCAATCAAATTTCTCACATCCTGGAAGAAACCACAATTAGGAGTTCATATCTTTTTATGTGCATTTTATTCTGAACTCATATTACATAACATCTGTCTCACAAAGGTTTTTGGATCACGTCAGAGGCAATGTTGTGAAAGTTGTTAGTAGTAGAAGTTTGAAAGACAGTATGGCAGAGGAAAGTCTTAGTTTGGAAAGGCTGACTGACTAGCTGCAAGAAATCATAGGAATGTATTTCCTTTATTTTATTTTATTCAGCTTTATGGAAGTATAATTGACAAAAATTGTATATATTTAAGGTGTATATATGTTTTGATATATGTATACATTGTAAAATGATCACCACAATCAAGCTAATTATCATATCGATTGCCTCACATACTTACTGCTTTTTCTTTCTTTCTGTTTTTGCAGTGAGAACACTTAAGATCAGCTCTCTTAGCGCATTTCAAGTATACAATACAATATTACTGACTATAGTCACCATGCTGTACATTTAATCTCCAGACCTTATTCATCTTGCACAACTGAAACTTCATACACTTTCACCAACCTTTCCCCTTTCCCCACTCCTCTCAGTCCTCAGCAACCATCATTCTAGTCTCTTTTTTGAGTGTGACTATTTTAGTTTTGCTAGCTGTAGGAGTAGCTCGTATGTTTTGGATATTAACCCCTTATCAGATACATGGCTTGTAAGTATTGTATTGGAGGCATTTTCTTTGAGCTGACCATGGTGCAGAGTCTAGACCTCAGGTATAGAAAATAAATATTCCATCCTCTCTGTCTCTTGCTTTTACTCTGTTTTGCTTTCTTTCTTTCTTCCAATCAGCTAATACTGATAAAGCACTTTACCCACTGAAACTTGCATTTCCCTAAGTTATAATTTCATCTTGTCCTTTCTGTTTAATTTTTTGAAAGAAAAATTTATAGTTGCTGCCATTATTTTCTCTCCATGTATATGCCATATCCGCAAACCTCTAACAATGCCTGGCATGTAGCAGTGCTCTATCAGTATTTGTCAGATGTCTCTGCCGAAGTTGTACAGTCAGTGGTCTGCAGGGGCTTCCTGATCACTCAAATCTATTCAGTTTACCTGACCACACTTTAACATTCAAGTCTATGTTTTCTCTTTCTTTTCCCTTCACATCCAGTACACAGTACAAGTTTTCTTCTAAGATTTGTATATCGCTTCTATTCTTCTTCTCTGTAATTACTTCCTTTGCCTGATCTTCAGCCATACTTTTTTCTCCATGCTCCACCATTAACCTTCTCTTATTGTGCCTGGTTTATGCCATATTTTCCTGTAACTTTGGTAGACACTTCTATGCAAACAACTCTAAGATGTGTTTTTCCAAACTTGACCCCTTTCATGACCTCAAGGACCGCATGTCTAACATTCTGCTGGGCATCACCAAATATGTGTCCCAAACTGACTAACAACTGCCACTCCTCTTCAAAGTCACTCTCTCTGGCAGGCCTTATCTCATTTAATGGCATCACCGCACTCCCAGTCCCCAAGACATCCAACTTGTTGTCATATTTAACTGCTCCTTGTCCACTTCTAAAGTCCCTGTGGCTCCCTTCACTCTAGATCTTCATTCCCACTGCATCAGTTCACATTTCCTTGTCTCTGACATGGACTACTGAAATGGCTCCCAACTTAAATTTTCTGCCTCCAATTATTTGTCTCCCTTATCTGAATATCACACAGTCACTGGTGTTTCTTGATTATAACACTAGCCTAAAAGATTTGCTACTCTTCACTGTATCCACAATAAAGTTCAGGCTTTTTTAAAAAAAAACAAAACAAAAAACGGAGTCTTACTCTGTCACTAGGCTGGAGTGCAATGGCACAATCTTGGCTCACTCCAACCTCCACTTCCCGGGTTCAACTGATTCTCCTGCCTCAGCCTCCTGAGTAGCTGGGACTATAGGCGTGCACCACCAGGACCGGCTAATTTTTGTATTTTTAGTAAAGACGGGGTTTCACCGTGTTGGCCAGGATGGTCTCGATCTCTTGACCCCGTGATCCGCCCGCCTCAGCCTCCCTAAGTGCTGGGATTACAGGTGTGAGCCACCACACCCGGCCCAGTTCAGGCTTTTTATTAATATGCCACCAGTCTATATTTCTTGCTTCATCTTTCACCATATCCTTCGATAAAGTCTAAGTTCCTATCTGTCAAGCCTTTTTACTCTTTCTTGGCGATGTCATTTTTTTCTCACTGTTCTTTACCTTAAAATGTCTCTCCTCTATTTCTGTCATCATATCTTAGTCACCATTTGAGTATTTTGAGACTATTTTATTTATGTTTATATTCTTAGTGCCTATCTCTGTCTCTGACATATACTAGACAATAAACGTTGGTTGCTTAGATGATTCGTTGAATCACTGAATCCATGAATACATTAAAGGCTCAGCTCACCAACTCAAATGCCTCTTTTTCACTGAAAATTGTCATGATTCATACTTCCTCTTCAGTGTTGCTTCACCATTTTTTGTGGGTGTCTATAGTAATAAAAGAGCTAACACTTATCAAGCCCTTTCAGTGGGCTAGGCACCATTTTAAGTGCTTTGCTAGCAGTAAGTTCTTGGACACTAAGATTAATATCAATGTTTTATTGCTTTACTAATACAAATGTAAGTTTAAGAAATGTCAAAAAGATGTTCAGCATTTTCTCATGTGTCATTCTCTATTGAATTATTTTAAAACATGGTATCTTGTTTCTTCCCGAGCCTTTCAAGCAGTCTAGCATGTGCTTAGCATGTGGTGGGTTTACAGCAAGCATATATAGACTGTAACTGTGTCTTTCAGCTGAAAATATCTATGATATACACTAGATCCATGTTTTTCTTTTGAAAAAATCACTAGCAGCCCACTACAGATATGGTCCACCTTGCTCATGTTAGGGAAGAGGAAAATAACTTACTAGGAACTGAGTGAGGATGACCTCTCAGGGCTCATTATTCTCGGTACACAGCCTCTTCAATCTGGCTATTTTAAAATGCATTCACAAGGAGTTATAATGGAATGTTCATTGAAAACAATTCATGGTACAAGTAAAAGAGCAAATTACTCTCAAGGTAAAATTAGCATATCTTTTCTAAATGAAAAGGAAATTTGTATGAAATCTGAGTTGTTTTGCCATTTCCTTGACTCCCTTTAGGTTTTCTTCTTAGTGACAGCATTTTTTGGAACTGGAAATATAGCTTCTATTAACAGGTAATTTTAAATGAAAGTGGCATATATATATATAACTAAAAAATAATGCAACCTGGGACTTCTATACCTTTTGTTTTGTACCTTATTATTTTTTTTTCTTTTTGAGACAAAGTCTCACTCTGTTGCCTAGACTGGAGGGCAGTGGTGTGATCTCGGCTCATTGCAACCTCTGCCTCCCAGGTTCAAGCGACTCTCATGCCTCAGCCTCCCGAGTAGCTGGGATTACAGGTGCCCGCCACCATGCCTGGCTAATTTTTGTATTTTTAGTAGAGACGGGGTTTCACTATGTTGGTCAGGCTGGTCTCAAACTGCTGACCTCAGGTGATCCACCCGCCTCGGCCTGCCAAAGTGCTGGGATTACAGGCGTGAGCCACGGCACCCAGCCTGCACCTTGCTTTTTATACTGAATGATATATTTTGGAGATTGGTATGTATTGGCACATTCAGATCTACTGCGTTCATTTTAGTGGCTTCATAATATGATGTTTGCTTGTGTTTTAGTAAGTAGATTTCAAAGCATTAGTTTAAACATCTTTTTAGAAGAATATTCTTTTACCGTTACAGAGTGAATTCTAAATTCTTTTTCCTTGTTATAATTCCCTAGCTTTGATCTTGCCTCTGTCTATTGCTTTCTGACTGTGTTCAGTCCTTTTATGATGGGAGCGCTGATGATGTGGAAGGTTAGTTTTCTTATTTTGTTATTTGTATTAAGCTATTGATTGATTAAGATTATAAAGTCATTTAGACAGAGTTAAGTAGCAATGGAAAGAAGATATCCTTTCAGAGTTGGCACTGCTAAACTGGAGGTGAAACCCTCTATCCCTTACTCCAAACCACAGTTAATCTTTTTGCTTTACTCTAAGTGCATTTGACTTCAAAAGAGTAGGGATTCAACTGTTAATTTGAGAGGATCTTATCAGATGTGATTAAAGCCTGTGGGAAGCTATGGATCAAACTGCAGTGCTGCTAAAGAGTATAAGGTTCCCTGAACCCATGTTCTCTACCCATGAGCTTGCCAACATAATCTTTTCTCATAAGCCATGTACCTGGAATTGATCAATTCATTCAACAAATGTGTCAGTTTCTGCTATATTTAGTAATGTGCCAGATACTAGCTGGGTGCTGACAATACAAAGATAATGACCATTTTCAGCTTTCCAGGGGTTCAGATTCTTCATTAGAATGTAATTCATGTTCTTCTTCTCTAAGGTCATTATGCTTGTTTTATTCCCTTTACCATAATGCCTGACACATTTTACTTAGTATATATTTGTTTAAATAAAGTAAACTGATTCTTACCTAAAATCTGATTACCTAATGTTCAGATTTATAAATAAAAATGGTTAAAGGTGTCATCTTAATAGGATTAATGTCTGCTTTTTGTTATTACACTAATACAAATGGAAGTTTAAGAAATGTTAAAAAGATGTTCAGTTTCTCACATCCTGTTCCCTACTGAGTTATTTTAAAACATGTTGCTATTTCCTTAATTTTCATTCACATTTTTTAAATGGTTTTTTTTCCCAGTTTATTAAAGACCATGGGCCTTTAATTAAAAACAAGCAAGCAAGCAAGCAAGCAAGAAAGACAAAGCTCAAATTAGAATGCTAGGTTCTTAATCTCCAACACAATGCAGTAAGCTTTAATGACATAATACACTTGATGACTTTTGTTGACTGATGTGTCTAGAAGTGAGGGCCCTGCTGAATTCTATTTTATTCATATGTCCTTCACTTGAAAAAGAACTGTATGCTGTCTTGAACATCATTTATTTTCCATATCTCCCCCTTTTTTGAAACATCAAGTTATATATATTTTTCAAAATTGATAATTGGAAAGCAATACCTCAAGATATTAACAGTATTAGCTCTGGATTATGGATTTTCAACCAGCATAAATTTTACTATAGCTTTATTTCAAATGTTTTATAATTTTTTTCATATTTGTTATAATGAGTGTGAATTTTATAATCATAAATAAATGTATTTTTTTAAAAAGGCAAAGATTAAGAAGCTGAATCATGTTTATAATGTTATAGTTTTAAATAACCAGATGGGTTTAAGGATCTGTGAATCAAATTATCAGGTTATATAATTTATTTGATTTGGGCATTCTGTGCTTTTCACACCCTCTTGGAATCTTTTGAACATTGTGGTTAATTATTAGAATACATTAAATGGAACAAAATTTGTAATAGGCTTTTATTTGGAATATGTATTGATGTTTGCTGTCTTTTACATTGTATAGCTTATTAATGTAGGTTTTTAAGTCAGTTTCATCACTGTTCTATGTGCCATTGGTATCATGCTTTTATTTCAGTGTTTGCTCTTCACTAGTATATATAAAAGTTACTTGAGAAATTGAAAATATTTCTGTAAGCAGAAATAGTATTTTTTTCAAAAAGTGTTTCAGATGCTTCAGTTATTCCTGGCATCATTTATTGTTCTTTTACAGATTTTAATCCCCTTTGTTCTTGTGATGTGTGCTTTTGAAGCAGTTCAGTTGACTACTCAGTTATCGTCAAAAAGGTAAATTAGTTTAAGAAACATTTGATTTGTCTATTTTTAGGAGATGAGAGTAAACTTTCGAAGACATTTCATATGATTGCTATTAAGACACTGTAACATAGATTGTTTATTACAAAAATGAGAAAATTTTCACCCGTTTAGTCAGTGTTGCTTCTCATTAGAGGAAATTAGTTGATTAGGGCCTCTAGCAGACAAGCTTGCTTTCTCAGCAATAAAATGTTATTAGAATATTATTCAAGCTAGTGAAGAACCTCCCTAGAAAACAGTAAAACATAAATGTTAAATTATTGTAGTTAATTACTTGTTATAACTGTGCCTACAAAAAGCAAAAGATACTCTAACTTTTATTTTGGTTTATTTCAAATATGTTATATAAATATGTTAACATTATTTCATTTTCCATGACTTAAAATTAACTTTTCTAAATGTCAAAAATATACTCAGTTTCTCTGTCATGATTTCTATACATTTGACAAATGGAATAGGAAGTATTCTTTCTGAGTTTTGAGGAATTTCTGGAGCAGTCCGTCTTAAGCAATCAAGACTGTGGAAGAAAAGCTGTCAACTCAACTATTTGCTTTTTTTAACCAATAAAATTGCCTTGTCAGCACAGGGACTCTGTAAAATACTTGATATAAATATGAAGCTTAGCAGTTTTGTTATTCTTGAATCAAGCTAGCATATTCAATGCTGAAAGAAATAACTAATATTAGCATAAATTTGCATGTTGTTCTTGATGAGTATAAGCTAGAACTGGGTTTAGCATAGTATTATGCATATGCCATAATGAAAAAAGTTTTTCTTCCACTGCTTAAGAATACTAGAAATCTCATTTCTAGTTTTAGTATATTTTTGCAGGATATTTACATGACTTTAATATTGAAAGTATTTATGCCTTGTCAATATCACATAAGAGATATTTACTTAGATGCAATAAAAACTGGTGAATGACATGTACTTTCCTGCATCTTTGTTGGTGGATAAGATTTTTAGAAGGGATTTTAATTAAGGTTTAAATAAGAAGAGCTGGGGACATGTGGAATGAGAAATAGAAGGCTCATCAAAGTGTATGTGTGTATGTATTCTTATATTTGTGCGTGTCTATAGTAATGCTATCTGGAAACTAGTGCGATGAAAAACAAAACACAACAGGAGAGAACTGAGGCAAAGGTGGCTCAGAAAGGTCTCTTTTGACCTTTAAACTCAGAAGTCACTGACATTTCTTCCTGGATATCACACTGACTCATCAAATTTAATGTCACACATTGAAGCCAGCGATGCCTTTTCTTCCTATTGCAAACTAGCTTCTCATCCTGTTTTCTTTATTTAATCCATCACACAAGCTGAAGTCCAGCCACCCTTACTGCCATACTGCTTACCAAATAATCACTGATATCATCTCTCCTTTCTGTTCACCTTTTAACAGTCTTATTATTTATATTGCTAATCATTTTCTTACAACTGTTGGAAGCCTACAGTTAAGATGGGGGTGGAGATACATACTAATGACTTATTTGTTTATTAGATCTATAATGCCAAGGACGAGTTCAGTATAACAAACCAGTGAAATGATTCTGCTTCTCTTCCGACTCACTCCTTAAAATGTGTATTGAACAAAAGTGAAGTAGAAAAGTTGTATTAACATTGTTTTTTTTGCATAACTTAAAATTTACTTTTCTAATTATTAATAATTTATCTAGTGTCTCAGTGTTAATAATTGGGTTCATCAACAAAACCTTGTAAATTTTGGGTAGAGACCACAAAAAGGTAGTAGCTGTGCATGAAGATTACCTGATAGTTTATCTGTTAAGAATGCTTATGGATGTAAGCAATGAAAATCTAACTAACAGTAGCTCAGAGAAATAGAGATTTATGTCCTCAAGTCACATGGAGTCTGGAGGTTGGCAGCCCATAACTCTGTGATGCCATCAGCAACCCTGCTTTTCTGCATTCCTAAGAATGGTAGATTCTTAGATTGTTGCTTTTACCCTCGTGTTTTTCTCATCATGCCTCCATCTGCCATCGTATCTCATGTGCCATCCAGACAGGAACAAGGGAAAAGGACTAATGAGGAAAAAGGCAAGGAGATATGTCAGCTGATTCTCCTTTTCTGTCAGGGTAGCAGTGTCTTTCCCAAAGGCCCCATGTAGCAGATTTCTGACTATGTCTCTATGGCCAGAACTCTGTCTGGCACACATTCATTTTAAACTGGAAGGTCGTTAGGGAAGAGGAAGGTGTGGGGGTGTGAAACAACCTGCCAAAAGTCACAATTGTGGCCAGTTCATTTCACAGTTTGAGATGACATGGACCATGAAGACCTTTGTCACCTTCAGAATGCAGCAAAGCATGAGAGAAGATTAGAAGGCCACTGAGAAAGAGAAACAAGTTTTAGTATTACAGAAGTATTCAACAACCAACCATATAAGATCTGAAAGGGATGATTTTTCAGTTCTGTGTTTGATTAAATACTCAACTGTACAAGAGCCATGGCTACACGGCAGGGATTGGGGAAAAAAAAACACAAAAACTTAGAAATAGCAGTTGTCAACAATGTGATCTAGCAGCCAAAAAGCTAGTTTTCTCATGCCCTCTATTAATTGAAGTGAAAATATTTTGACTCTAATTTTGAATATACCATTTTGTTCTGATGGATATTTTTATCTCCAGAATGTTTTGCTCGCATATTTAGGAATCCAGATTTGAATCAGAATTATTATAATATTGAATAACTTTTATTGGGAAAGTGTTTTTATGTGGGTACTCTATTAAATCAGCTTAATTTTTAAATTAATTTTATATGAAGTAGAAGTAAATTACTTCTAAGTATTTCTATTTTGATTTTTAATTTATTAAAATTATTTTTATTAATTTTCAGAAAGTTTTTGTGTTATTTGTTTTTATCTTAAAGTCTATGGATTTCAGCTCCTGCCAGAGTTTTTTTTTTTCTTCTACAGTTATCATATCTACCAGGTCTCATTCACCTAGATCAGATATTACAGATCTGGTTATTGTCAAGATTTGCTTCTTCCATCATTATTTTGTTAGTTACAGATTTTATTCTGTGTGGTTTTAGCCTTCTACAATGTTATTTGGTGTTGTTTCTACCAGGTCTGATTTTTCCTGGGTCAGATTTTTTGTGTTCTATGAAATCAAAAGAAAAAGGTTCTTAAGTCAGTCTTAAATCTAAAGCATATTTCACAATGTGTGGCATTAGCCATTTTCAGTTTTATTTTATGCTAATTACTCCTACTATTCATTCAGCACATAGGGTTTGAGTTTGTTTCATATACCGGGCACTGTACTAGCCACTGGTGATACATTTCGTGATCAGAGCTTACTGTCTACCTGGGGAGACAAAGAAAATAAAATGCTTGTAATAACAAAATTTCAAGTAGTGTTAAATGTCAGGGGAAAAAATGAAGTGATCCAGGGAGACTTCTCTAAGGAGAAGCAATTTATGCAAAAACCTTAATATGGTCTTTACTCACATAGTTTTATGGTTCACTCAGGTGGAGGGAGTGAAACATACAAAGGGCATGAGTTGAAAACATGCTTGGTGTATTTGGAGAACAGCAAGAAAGGTAGCCTTGAGCAGAGTATGCTAGCAGAAGAATTGTAGGAAATAAAGTTGAACAGGTTGGCAGGGGCAGAAAAGAAGGGGCCATTTAGGCCAGAGATAGGACTTCACCATTATTCAGTTGTGGCAAGAAGCCTTTGGTAGGTTTTGAAGGCTGTTCTGTCTGTTGCATGGATAATAACTTTAGGAAGACAAGAATAAGAGCAGGGAGATCAATTAAGGGTCTTGCAAGTGAACAATCACAGTGGCTCAATGGGGATGATAAGTAATATTTATTATCAATTGGATAAAAGCTCAATAGCAGGTATTTATCTCTTGAATAAAAAGGTATTTATGAGGAAACTCATAGGATCTAGGTACACAGTAGCTTCAAAACATCTTGGAGATCAAATAATACCATATAACTAACCTGACTTTAATAAAATTATTGTATTTAGAGCAAGGGAATGATAACCCTATCCTTCTTAAAATTAGATCACCATGAATATTGAATAGTGTATTACATTTATGCCTTCGCATTTGAGCAACATATGAATAAACGAGGGAACCAGGGACACATTCAAAGGAACGTGGTGAAGATGCTGAAGGCCTCTGAGAGTCAGTAGAGCCATAGGGAGGCAGTGTGCGTAATGGTTAGGAGCACAGGCTATGGGGCCAGACTTGCTGTTAGAAGTCTATGACTTACTGTTACTAGCTGTGTGACCTTGAGCAGGCTTACTTCTGGGTTCTTCAGTTTCCACAGAATGGTTCAAGAATATGAAGATTTGCTCTGGAAAATCATTTTCCTTCCTTTTAATTAAGACTTAGTTCAGGGATCGTATTCTCTGTTAAACCTTTTTTACCCAACTGCTCCACTCCCCAGAATCCTTCCACCCTCAAATTTCTGGCTAAGTTAGGTAACTCAGACTGTGGCTGATAAAATTGTTTCTTACATTTCTGTTTCACACCCAGTTAGAGGCTGATTTGTGTCCTCTAAAATTCTTATGTTGAAGTCCTGACCCCCAAGTACCTCAGAATATGACTAAATTTGGAGACAGGGCCTTTCAATAGGTAACTAAAATGAGGTGATATGGGTGGGCCCTAGTCCAATATGACTGATGTCCTTGTAAGAGGAAAAAATTAAGACACAGTCAAACACAGAAGAGATAACATGTGAACCTAAGGGAGAATATGGCCATTTACAAGCTAAGGAAAGAGACCTCAAATAAAACCGACACTGCTAACACACAATCTTGGACTTCCAGCCTCCAGAACTATGAGGAAATTTATATTGTTTAAGCCACTCAATCTGTGTGTGGTACTTTGTTATGGCAACCCTAGCTAATACACACCTTGTGAACTCCATAAGGGGAGAGATTATATCTTTAATTTCATTTAAAGCTTTTGTTTAAGGAGTGAGAATGAAACCGATATTTACTAGGCAGATACCATATGTCAGGCACTGTATTAGGTACTTTCCACATATTACCTGACTTAATTTTTCCAATGGTACTAGGAAATATAGATATTATTACAACCATTTTATAGATAAGGAAACTGAGGCTGAGAAGACAATAAATAACTTAATCAGATGTGTCTTAACTTCAGAAGGATCCCAGAATATCATCTGTGTCACACAGTAATATAATTGTCTTTAGAAAAATAAAAATATTTCTAAAAAATCAAAACTTTGTAAAAAAGGTATGTAAAGGTTTTTTAAAGGTTTTGTTTGTTTGTTTGTTTGTTTTGAGGCAGAGTCTCACTCTGTCACCCAGGCTGGAGTGCAGTGGTGTGATCTCATTGCAACCTCCACCTCCCAGGTTCAATCGATTCTCGTGCCTCAGCCTCCCGAGTAGCTGGGCTCACAGGCATGTGCCACCACACCTGCCTAATTTTTCTATTTTTAGTAGAGCCGGGTTTTCGCCATGTTGGCCAGGCTGGTCTTGAAATCCTGGCCTCAAGCAATTCACCCACCTTGGCCTCCTAAAGTGCTGGGATTACAGATGTGAGCCACCGCACTCATTCTAAAGCTCTTTTGAATTGTATTTATTATTTTTCTATTCCAGAAGAACTGGGTCCATAGGGTAGAATATTTGCTGTGCTTTGATTCACAGAAGAAAGAACTCTGCAGTAATTGGAGCTGCTGAAAATGGAGTGGATTCTGTTGCTGCAACCACTAAAACTAGTGCTAGACAATGCCTTTATTGGGATTGATACTTTGGGAATTCATACTTTAAGTAGAAGGTTGTACTGGATGACCATTGCATTCTCTACAAACTCTTAATCAGAATAACACACTTTATTATGTGTCTGAATGGAATTATACTTCTGTAAGATATGATCAGTCTGACTTGTGATATATATCTGCATATGTGAATTATTGAGTTACATGTCTTTATTTCAAACCTATGGTTAGAAAAACAATTATTTATTAAAAAGAAGTCACAAACCTCTACCAAAACCTCACACTTTATTCAAAAATTAACTCAAAATGGACCACAGATTTAAATTTCTAGGAAAAAAATAGAGCAAATCCTTGGGATTTGGGTTAGGCAAAGAGTTAGGCTTCACATCAAAATTGTAACCCATAAGAGGAAAAATTGATAAACTGGACTTCTTCAGAATTAAAAGTTTTTGCTCTGTGAAAGACTCTAGTAAGAGGAAGAGAACATAGGTTACATACTGGGAGAAAATATTTACAATCCAGGTATCTGACAAAAGACTAGTATCTAGAATATAAAAAGAATGCACAAAACTCAACAGTAAAAAAATAATTTAATTAGAAAGTGAGCAAAACACCTGAAGAAGATATACAGATGGCAAATAAGACAATGGAAAGTTGTTCAGCATTATTAGCCATTAAAGGAATGCATGTAAAACCACAATGGGTTGGGCGTGGTGGCTCATGCCTGTAATCCCAGCACTTTGGGAGGCCGAGGCGGGCGGATACGAGGTCAGGAGTACAAGACCAGCCTGACCAACATGGTGTAACCCCGTCTCTACTAAAAATACAAAAATTATCCAGGCGTCGTGGCGGGTGCCTGTAGTCCCAGCTACTCAGGAGACTGAGGCAGGAGAATCGCTTGAACCCGGGAGGAGGAGGTTGCAGTGAGCCAAGATTGTACCACTGCACTCCAGCCTGGGCGACGGAGCGAGACTCCATCTCAAAAAAGAAAAAAAAACACCAACAATGAAATACCATTACACACTTATCAGAACAGTTTATCAGAATAGTTAAAAACAAATAGTGGCATCACCAAATGCTGTTGAGGATGTAAGGAAATTGCTCTCATGCATTGCTGGTGGAAATGTAACATGGTACAACCACTCTGAAAAGAGTTTTACAGTTTCTTATGAAACTAAACATGCTACTGTTGTATGACCTAGCAATTGCACTCTTGATGTATTTTCCTAGAGAAATGAAAGGTTTACACAAAAAATTAGACACAAATGTTTATAACAGCTTTATTTGTAAGAGCCACAAACTGGAACAATAGCCACAAGTAGAAACAACCCTTGATGTCCTTTGGTGCTTGAATGGTTAAGTAAACCATTGTATATGCATATGATGGAGTACCAATCAGCCATAAAAGTAAATGACCCATTGATACAGCACCTTGGATGATTCTTGAGAAAATTATGCCAAGTGAGAAAAGCCAATCCCAGAAGGTTACAAAAGGTAACAAAGTGTTATATAAATTGTTCAACTTGTTATGTATGTGATTCTACTCATAAAACACTCTTAAAATGACAAAATTATAGAAATGGAGGACAGATTAGTGGCTCTCAGGGGTAGGGATTAGGCAGAGGGATGGTGAGGGGAGGACAGATGTGGCTATAAAAGGGCATCATGAGAGATCTTTGTGCTGATGGGAACACTCCTTACCTTGACAGTATCAGTGTCAGTGTCCTGCTTGGGATATTATACTATGGTTTTACAAGATCTTCCCACTGGGGGACACTGGGTAAAGGGTACAGAGGATCCCTCTGTATTATTTCTTGAAATTGCATATTAGTTAACAATTACCTCAAAAGTTTAGTTTTGAAAATCATAATGTATGTCCCTTTCATTTTACTGAAATAAATATTCAGAGCACTTAATAACACATTTTATAGTCCAGCTCATCTCTATGGTATGGTCACCCATGATAATATGAAAAGAACCTTTGAAAGTTGTATTTTCAGAAGCAAAAATACCAACAACACTAGGTTATTTGCCTAGTCTCACTTGGATTTTAATGAGCTTGAAAAATGCACCTGTTGTATTAGATGTAATTTTTCCTTCTTTTTTTTTCCAGCCTTTTTCTCATTGTTCTCGTCATATCAGACATTATGGCTTTGGTAAGGCATTACTGGGTAGTCCATATAAATTAGATTAAGAGTCCCGGGTTAATTTAATAAAGAGAAATATGAATGCATTTCGGTACGTGAAATCTTTAGATATTGAGTTGTAAGTGCTGGCATAATTTACACATATAAATTATGTTCTTTTATATTAGTTATGCAGGATGTGTGCTCTTCTTCAGGTGTCAAAAGTCTTACTACTTGATTTATTTGAATTTGTCATACCTCGTCTTCCATGTTGCTTTGTATCTGAAATGAACCTTCCAAAGAAAATTAGCAGAAAAAGCTAACTTTAAATTTAGATAATACATCATTTTTCTATTGAAATGTTGATTTTTAACCCTTCTCTCAGATTAAAAATGAAAGGAAAGGGGGAGGAAAGGAAGGAAGGAAAAAGGAAATACAGCTTTTCTGTTGGGAAGATGTTAATCAAGACGTAGCTGCAATAAATGAGTTCTGATGTATGTAGGTAGGCCTCTCTCATTAACAAAAAGAGGAACCTATTTTATGTCTACAACTTTGGGGAGTTCCCAAGACCACCCTCAGCTTTAGTAATTCACTAGAATTCACAGAACTCACTGAATGCTGTTATATTCAGTTACAGTTTATTCCAGTGCATAGGGCAGAGTCCAGGATACCAAATGCCGAGCTTCTGTTTCTCCCTGTGGAATCAGGACAGCATTACCCTCCCACTATTGATGTGTGACAGTACACATGGAGTATTGCCAACCAGGCTTACCTAAGCTTTGTTGTCCAGACTTTTTAGTGGGGCTTGATCACATACTGCCTACCTGGCTGACCTTTAATCCCTTCTGCGGATACAGCTGGTAATATGGCCCAAAGCCCTCATCATACATCACATTATTAGACTGTCCAGTGGCCAAGCCCTCAGGCACAACCTTCTATGAGGCATGACATTCCATGACATTCCAAGGGCCCAGAAATTGCCTCCCAGTAGCTGAGAACGAACACCAGCGGTCTTTTTGGGTAAGGTTAATTTGTCACCATATAACATCCCATGCCAGAAGTAACTAGGAATACTAATAAGGGTAGCTTCCCAAATCAGATTCCTAGTCACTCGGTTTAGATGAGAGTACTTTTGTGTGGTGGTGAACCATTATTCATTGTATTTCTGAAACTGACCACACATAATGTGAGAGCAAATCAGCTTTCAGTTTTGTGCAAAGTGACCAACAGACATATTAATAGAAGAGGATTGAAATTCTGATTAATTTTATATAAAAAAGATTGCATAAATTGACTTGAACAGCCATTTGTGATATAACTTCTGCTCATTTGATTGACATCTTCTCTTACCTCTCCATCCTTGTTTTCTCTACACCATCCCCCTTTGACACTACCAAGCTCTCTCTGGACTCTTGATGTATATATAGGCTATTCCCTCTGCCAAAAACTTCTTTCTCTCCAAACCTCCTTTCATCTGATTCCTACTTTTTACTTAGATTTCACCTTGCAATGGGAAGCCTTCCCTTCCATTCTAATCAGGGTATGAACCCCTTCCTCTGTTTCTATAATTGCCTATATTTTCCAATGATAACACTCCCTCCATCCCCCCCTTACACACACACACACACACACACACCCCTGATAATTTGACGGTATTATTTACTAGAGCCTATGCCTTGTGAGGAGGAGTTTATCTCCAGCACCTAAGACAGTGATCGGCACACAGTAGGTAGTCAGTACAGTAAATATTTGTTGGTAGATGGATGACATGGCTTCTTTCCACTGACATCTTTAGTATTATCTAGTGCTTTTTTATTGATGTTGGCTTGTTCTTCTTTATTTCTAATTATTCAGAAATGTCACTTTTGTGTTCATTTGATCGATAATTCTATTTCTGGATTTTAGACTACTGCTAATTCTAATCCAAGCAAAAGTTTCAGTAAATGACATATTCTTGTTGATTACAGTCAGATAGTGATTCTTAGAGTCAGAAATCTGAAACATACAGTCCTAAAATAGCTTTGTTTTTAGACTGAATCTGAATAGCTTTGTTTTTCATTAAGCCTTTTTTTTTTTTTTTTTTTACAGCATTTTTTCTTCTTGGTCAAGGATTATGGCAGCTGGCTTGATATTGGGACAAGGTATAGTATATATGGTCATGCATTGCTTAACAACAGGGATAAGTTCTGAGAAATATATTGTTAGGCAATTTCTTCACTGTGCAAACATCATAGAGTATATTCACACAAACCTAGATGGTGTAGCCTACAACACACCTAGGATATGGTACAGCCTATTGCTCCTAGACTATAAACCTGTACAGCATGTTATCATACTGAATACTGTAGGCAATTGTAACCCAATGGTAAGTATTTATGTATCTACACATAGAAAAGGTATAGTAAAAAATTCAGTGTAAAAGATTTTTTAACTGGTACACCTATCTAGGACACTTACCATGAATGGAGCTTGCAGGACTGGAAGTTGTTCTGGGTGAGTCGGTGAGTTATTACTGTAACCTTTTTTACTTTATAAGGTTCTTAACTTTTTGACTTTATAATAACACTTAGCTTAAACACACAAACACATTATATAGCTATACAAAAACCTTTTCTTTCTTTATATCCCTATTCTCTAAGCTCTTTTCTATTTTAAAATTAATATTTTAATTTAATATTTTAAAATCACATTTTTTTACTTTTTAAACTTTTTTGATAAAAACTAAGATACACACACACACATTCACCTAGGCCTACAGAGGGTCAGGATTTTTATCTCCACATCTTGTCCCACTGGAAGGTGTTCACAGGCAATAACATGCATGGAGCTGTCATCTATGACAACAGTGCTTTCTAGAATACCTCCTGAAGGACCTGCCTGAGGATATTTTACAGTTAAATTTATATATATATATATATATGGAAAAGGAGTACAGTCTAAAAAACGATGAAAAATATGGTATAGTAAATGTAGATACTGGTAACAGTTGTTTATTGTCATTATCAGATATTATGTACTGTACATAATTGTGTGTGCCAGACTTTTATAGGACTGGCAGTGCAGTAGGTTTGTTCACACCAGCATCACCACAAACAAGCGAGAGTAATGCTTTGTGCTGCAAAGAGACTGCGCTATCACTAGGTCTGTTATCATCTTATGGGACCACCATGTATATGCAGTCCATTGTTGACTAAAACATCATTATGTGGCGCATGACTACACTCACGCAGAAGTTCTTAATAGTGCAGCAAAAAAAAATTAAAACTTAGTATCTTAGTATAGAAGGTGCCAATATGATTTTGAGGTAAGCGCAGCCAAGTAGCAGTTATTTTAAGCCCCTGGAAATGAGACATCTTTCCAATTCTTGGCATTAGCACATTAGCAAATGTTTACATGGAATGCTGTGGGGAGGATGATAGATGTTAAGTCTAGAGAGAACTAAAGGGCAGCAGAAGATGCAAGATAAACTGCTTGAATCCGCGGTTTCAAAGTTGATCATTCCAGAGTCCTAGTGTGTTTTCTTAATCTCTCATCTCTGTTTAGAAAAATAAGGCTGTTCCAGTTGCAGTATGAATTTTATATGGTGGTTTAAATTTCATGTGATCATTATCTGCCTCTTAGAATCTTTAATATGGCAACCTTTTAACATGTGATAACTATTTAAAGTGTAATTTGAGGTCAGGAACAGTGGCCCACGCCTGTAATCCTAGCACTTTGGGAGGCCGAGGTGGGAGGATTGCTTGAGCCCAGGAGTTTGAGACCAGCCTGGGAAACACAGTGAGACCCTGTTTCTACAAAAAGCAAAAAAAATTACTCGAGTGCAGTGGCCCATGCCTGTAGTCTCAGCTACTCAGGAGGCTAAGGCAGAAAAAGTGCTCGAGCCTGGGAGGTCAGAGTTTAGTGAGCCATGACTGGGCCACTGCACTTCAGCCTGGGCCACAGAGTGAGATCCCATCTCAAAAAAAAATTGATTAATTAGTTAATTAAAAATAAAGTATAATCTGAAAAGTCAGTTTCCTTTTTATTGTGATTTAAATTTCAATGATTGCCATAACCTGTTATATTTCTTTTCTTTGAGAAGAAGAAAGCAAAATTGACCCTTTTGCCTTTTCTTCTCCAAATGCATTCTGAGACAGAATACATTTTTGTATACTGATTTTATTTCATTTAGTCAATATTCATTCATCACTTTGTGTTGCCAGGAATTGTATGGGTTTGCAGGAGACACCATGTGTTAAACATCCTCTTCCCTCTGTTGATACCTCTTAGGCAACTTCTGGCATGTACTGCCTGGTTATTTATGTACATATCTGCCTCTCCCAATAGACTGTGGATGCTCTCAGATCCAGGATTGGATTTGAATCTCTTACATGCCATACGTTCTTGGCACGTAAAAGGTACTCCATAGAAAATTGATTTGGTTTTTATTTGTCTCTTATACTTGAAAGTTTAGGGAAAGTTTAGATATCCCCTTCTGCTTCCCAGCCCTCTCATTCCAAAGTGTCCAGGTGGATAGTGGCCAGAGCATGGGCTTTAAACCAGAGCGCCTGGGTTTGAATCTCATTTCTGCCACTTTTGAGCTGTGAAACCTTTGCTAAGTGACTTAATCTCTCTAAGCCCCCCGTTTCTCTTGTAGTCGTTTTGAATGAATTAATTTATATAAAGCATTTAAGTATTTAGCATAGTGCCTGGCATCTAATAAGCTTCAGTGAATGTCAGCAATTGTTACTGTTGTCATTCTGTAATTCTGTTTTTTTGTCCTTTATAGTGCTTCTTGCATTTGGCATACCTTTCTTTACCGTTTGATTATTTTCATTTTAGACATTGGTCAGAATTTTGTTTCAAAAATATTCTGGCAAAATACAGTATTTTGTTTATGAGACTTTTATTTTTAATTGTGGTAAACTACACATAATGAAATTTGTCATCATAACAATTTTTAAGTGTACAGTTCAATGGTATTAAGTATACATTCACATGGTTGTACAACTATTACCACACACCATCTGTCTCCAGAACTCTTTCCATCTTGAAAAACAAACTCTGAATGCATTAATCAGTCACACCCCATTCTCCCGCTCATCAGCCCCTGGCAACCACCATTCTACCTTTGATTCTATGAATTTGATGACTCTGGGTATCTCATATAAATGAAATCATACAGTATTTGTCTTTCTTGCAACTGACTTATTTCACTTGGTGTAATATCGTCAAGGGTCATGTATATTGTAGCATGTGTCAGAATTTTGTTCCTTTTAAAGGCTGAATGATAGTTCATTGTACGTATATATGCATATGCCATATTGTTCACCTGTTCATCTGTCAATGGATACTAGAGTTGTTTCCACCTTTGTTTATTGTAAATAATGCTGCTGTGAACTTGGGTGTGAGACTGTTTTGATGAGAGAAATTAAATTGGTTTGACTCTAAACAGGTGCCAAGGAATGAAGAAGATGCAGTTTTCATAGGAAGATGTGCATCATTAGTTTATGAACAGGCATTCATTTGTATTGCACTAAGAATTTTAGACTTTCTTTAATTAGCTTGAGGTTTATCTTTACCTGGCGTGTTTTTTCTTCAAAGTAAAAATTGTTTACTCTTATTACCAGTAATAACATGTATAAAACATAAAGCACTTTTTCATATCCATGATCTCAATTCAATCCAGCAAATATTTATTGAGCACCAGCTGTATGCTAGGAGAGTTGCTGGGGATGAGAAACTCACAGTTCTGGGCTTTCAGGAAGCATAAGGCTGGAGGAGGAAGCAGATCCGTGAGCAGGCCATATGGTGCAGTGTGAGAAATTTTAGAGTAGTCTCTCTTGTACTGTGGGGACACTTAGGGTGTCTCTCTGAGTCTTGTAGCTTAAGGAAGGCTTTTCAGAACAGGAGCTGTCTGAACACTGCAAGTGTGGGGCTTACAAGAGTACATTGGGTCACAAGAACTAGGGAGAATGTGTAGAGTGAGAGAAGGTGAAGAGCAGAGAACAAGAAGTGTGGAAACAAGGCTGAAAGAAGTGGCCAGAAGGCAGGAGAAAATCTAGAGAGCAGTATTGTGAAAATCAAGCGAGCATTTCAGGCAGGAGAGAGGTCATGCAGTCTCAGATATGACAGAGTGTAAGTGAAAACATAAAGGCGTGCCTTGGTTTAAGTGGCAGAGGACGTTGTTGAGCTTGGCTGGAGAAGTTTCAGGGGTAGGATCTGGTGCTAGATTGCTGTGCTGAATCAGATCCACCAATTTCCAGGTGAGGACTGCAGACCAAAGATAAACATTTTTCTTTTTTCTACCAAGACCCCAATAAAAATAAACAAACTTAGCAAAATGAAAAGAGTGGGAGAAGGACTATCAGCAAATTTGAGTTCAACAAATTTCTAGAAGATAGGTAACCAGAGGGAGGAAACAGCAGCTGAGAAACTACAGACAGGTATGGCAAAGGGAAAGGAGGTCCAGGGACCTCAGACTCAGTCAGACAGTAATGTGGAAGGAGGAGTGAGGAAGGGAAGCAGGAGATTAATTGGATATCTGCCTACCAAATGATGGTATCAACAGGCTCTCCATAGCCTGTCTCCTTCCTTCATCCCCATGGAGAAAGTGCTACAGGCATTTTATTCCAAGGAGAAAACCAGAAGATACCTCTAAAGAGACAAAAAAAAAAAAAAACAAAAAACAAAAAACAAAGACCTGGGAGGAATTTCATTGCTATGATATATGTGCCTCCACTTTAGTAAGGCTGTTCTCCATTCTAGCATGTGTAGCCTCCTCCTAACAAAGGACAGAGACAGGCATCCCTCCTGCTCATCCTAAAACACGACACAGCAATTCTTATTACATGCATAGAACTTACTGGTGGCCTTCCTATTCTTGAGTGAGACCTAGAGGGAAAAGAAACTTTCTTAAAAAGTGAAATACACACTACCTCTGACCCAGCAATTCCATGCCTAGGTACCCAAGAGAAGGCAAAACATACGTATGCTGAAAGACTTGTACAGGAATTTTCATAGCAGCTGTATTCATAAGAACCAAAATCTTGAAACAACCCAAATGTTCATCAGCACATGAATGGGTAAACAAATTGTGCTATAGCCATACAATGGGATATTACTTACCTATAAAAAGAAATGAGTAAGTGATGAACTCAACTACATGGATGACTATCAGATACTTTATAGAGTTAAAGAAAGCAGATATGTAAGAGTATATAGTGTACTCCATTTATATAAAATTCTAGAGCAGGCAAAACTATAGTCACAGAAAGTTGACCACTGGTTGTTTGGGGCTGGCAGTTGGGGTATGATTGACCACAAAAGGGCCTGTAGGAACTTTTAGGGTGACAGAAATGTTCTATATATTGAAGTTGTTTTTAGTTACATGGGTGTAGCATTTGTCAATAATCGGCTGACTGGACATTTAAAATGGTTCCATTTTCTCACATGTAAATTATACCTCAAAGTTGATTCATAAGGAAAAATAGAAAAACTAAAAGTTGAAATGAGTGGAGCCTAGTATGCGTAGATTAAATTCTGGTTAGTAGGAGGGACTTTGTTTTAAATAGGTGCATGCATAAACAACAACATAAAGGTAGTAAGTCATATTAGGGGGGTAACCACCAGAAGATCTAAAAAGAAAAGTAGTTAGAGTGGTTGCTCTAAAAAGTGAATAAGAAGGAATGAAAGATTGTTGCTTTTCATTATAAATCTTTCTCCATTATTTTGCTTTTCTAGTACTTGCATGTATGACTGATAAAAGCTAAAGAGAAAAATGCATAAGTAGAATTGGAGGTCAGGAAGTAGAGTTCTAAGTACAGACCACTCTTTCAAGTTTAATTAGAAAGGGGAGGAGAAACAGAGTAGTATTTGCATGGGAATACTCTCACACCTCCCTTTGAGGGAGATTTTATTTTCATTTATTTTACTAATGAGCATGAGGAATATTATAATTAGAAGGAGTGAATGTCTCTAGTTAAATCAGTTTAATTACTCTCTGTCAAAGAAGGATTTTGAAGGCATTATGTGGGGCCCAAATGGAGTTAACTCATTCCCAGAGCAGAGTAGTGGCAGAGAGCCTCCCACAAGGTCACAGCAAGGCTGTGCATTGCTACACAGAGTCCACATACCCAACAGTTGTTTATCTGAGATCGGAGTCCTGAAAGACGTGATAAAGGCTGTTCAGAGACCACAGAGTCCTCTCTATTAGATAAAAGGCAAAGTAAGATAGAAGCTCAAACTTGAGTAGGAGGCCCAGGATGTCAGTCAAAGGATTGCCCCTGGTCACACATCTACCAAAAATAACCAACACTTCTACTGTGCTACTCTATTTACATTATCTTCTACATTATTTCATGTGATTTTCCTTGTAACACTGTAAAGTAGATACTATCGTTCACAGTAGATACTTTTACCATCTCCATTTTACAGATGAGGACACTGTGGCCCTAAGGAGATTGGGACTTGCTCGTGTCACAGAATCGATCAGTGGTTGAGCTGATCTTAAAGGAAGCACTTGTGAATGGGGAAGCTGCCATGGGGTGTGCAGGCTGCTCAGTCACTGCCTGTTTTGTGCATGCTGCCAAACTGCACAGTTGAAAAAGTGATTTGTTATTTATGTCAGAAGATGGAAACAAGTAGTAAATGTCACATTGGTAATTAAAAGGAAAGCCTTGTGACATGAAGACTATTGTTAGCAAGTTAAAAGCTATGGTTAAAGAAAGCCTGTGGGAGTATTAGGCTGCCAAAACTAAAGCTTTGAGTAAGACCCAAAAGGGCTTTTGCTAGGGCTACAGAGAATGGGGCAAAATCAGGGAAGTAGTGATGAAACGAGATACCCAGAAGCAGGCCCCTGAACAGAAATTTTCCTTGGCTGCAGCATCCCCTTTGCTTACCTTGATGCCTGGGACTGAAATAGAGATTTCAGCCTTGGAATCCTGAATTCATTATCTTTTTCCTACTTACTAACATACTTAGTCTTTCATGCTTTCATTCAACAACCACTTACTGAGCAACAACATAAGCCTGTCTTTTTTTTTATTTTTATTTTTTTTGGAGACGGAGTCTCGCTCTGTCACCCAGGCTGGAGGGCAGTGGCGCGATCTCGGCTCACAAGCTCTGCCTCCCGGGTTCACACCATTCTCCTGCCTCAGCCTCCCGAGTAGCTGGGACTACAGGCGCCCACCACCTCGCCCGGCTAATTTTTTGTATTTTTAGTAGAGATGGGGTTTCACCATGTTAGCCAGGATGGTCTCGATATTCTGACCTCGTGATCCGCCCGCCTCGGCCTCCCAAAGTGCTGGGGTTACAGGCGTGAGCCACCACACCCGGCCAAGCCTGTCTTTTTAATTATATTCATCCTGCCCCTTATTCAGTTTTTCTCAACTGAATAATCCATTCTCTTGTTAGTTCATCATGGGTTCCATTCTGTTCAGCACTCTTTTCCCTGTTTCGTTTCTGTCACCTTCAGTCTTTCATCTAAAACTTGATTGGCAGAGTATTCCCAGAACAACTTCTCTTTCCTTTCTCTACCTCTGTAATAATGCACTGTTTTATAAAAAAGTTTTTTAAAAAAGGAAAGGAGGGGAGACAGGAAAGAGAAAGAGAAAGGAAGGAAGGAAGGCATGCAAAGGAAAGAAGGAAGAAAGGAGGACAAAGGGAGGGAGAGAGAGAGAAAGAAAAAGAAAATGCCTTTTAGCCTTTTATTGTCCCCTTTCCTGCATCAGTATCAGCCTTTGGTCTATTCTGGAAGTCCTGTGTTTGTCTTTGTCCAGGAGGCTTTCCTTTATCCCTTCTGCAGTCTTTAACGTTGTTTGTTTAAAGACTCACCATTTTTCTCTTGAAAATTCTGGGAAGTTTTTTTTTTAGAAGTGTCAAGTTCAGCTGTTTTAAGTAATTTAATACAACCATGTTTCTCTCCTCTCCCTCTGGGATCACCAGAAACTAATTGGGGGATTGTATTGTTTTGCCACAGAAAAACTTCTACCCAAACCTGGGAAAAGCAGGTTAAGTTAAACAGTGATTGGGAAAAGTTAAGGATTATTGAGAAAGGTATTAAATTGATGATAATGATATTACTAGAGTAGAATATCATTTATTGTATGCAGTGTATTAGGAATTGTACTTATGTTATCTCATTGAGTCTCATGAAATGATGTGAAGAAAATATTAACAATTTCTGTTTTACAGAGTAGAAACTGGTTCTGAAAGACTGATTGCACAATAATGTGGCATAGCTAGGTTTATGTTTTGCATTGTGTATGTGTTTAATAAATCGATCATTTTTCAGAAAAAAATACATATTGAACACTCACCATACATAAAGCATTCCCAGACATTGTCAAGTACCCAGAGATGAATGGACTGCCAGCCTTAAGACTTGGTGATGCTCCATCTCTGGAGACAGATAGCTACTTCATCAGGAACTTAAGCATAAGGATGTATAACTGGTATGGGACATTCCAGTCCTGGAAGTGTATGACTCTTAACACATGGCCACTGCTTTCAGGGAGGTTATGGCCTAATATGGGTTTAAAGACATAATGATAATGATTATAGTATAAGGCAACATGTGGTTAAGGGTTATAAAAATACAGGAGGGAGGCTGCTTCACTTAAGCCTTCAGTGACAGGAAACATTATGCCAAGTCTGGCATTTGAACTGGGCCTTGAACAAAAGGTGTAATTTCTTTTTCTGTTTTATTATACTTTAAGTTCTAGGGTACATGTGCACAACGTGCAGATTTGTTACATATGTATACATGTGCCATGTTGGTGTGCTGCACCCATTAGCTCATCATTTACATTAGGTATATCTCCTAATGCTATCCCTTCCCCCTCCCCCCACCCCATGACAGGCCCCAGTGTGTGATGTTTCCTACCCTGTGTCCAAGTGTTCTCATTGTTCAATTCCCACCTGTGAGTGAGAACATGCGGTGTTTGGTTTTCTGTCCTTGCAATAGTTTGCTCAGAATGATGGTTTCCAGCTTCATCCATGTCCCTGCCAAGTACACGAACTCATCCTTTTGTATGGCTGCATAGTATTCCATGGTGTGTATGTGCCACATTTTCATATGTCTGTCTAAAATAGTCTTCCCAAACCTGTAAGTCCCCTAATTGAAATTACACCTTTTGGCACCTTTTGTAATTTCAATTAGGGGACTTACAGGTTTGGGAAGACTATTTTAGACAGACACATGGACATGAGTAAAGCCATAGAGGTAAAAAGCCCAATGCATATGTGCATGATATGTGATAAATAATTTGGATTTCAGAAACCATAGATTTTGGATAAAATCTATAAAACCGTAGATTTTGGATAAAATCTGTAAAACCGTAGATTTTGGATAAAATCTGTAAAACCGTAGATTTTGGATAAAATCTGTAAAACCGTAGATTTTGGATAAAATCTGTAAAACCGTAGATTTTGGATAAAGAAATTTCTAGAAAATAGCCTTTGGGAGGCTTAAGTTTTTTATTTTGATATGGTCCATTTTATTTTACATTTATTACCTGTGTTTGCTTGATACATTTTTGTTATTTTTGTTTTCCCTTCTTCTCATGAGTGTTGATGCTCAGTACATTTTAAAAGAGCTAGTGCAAGCTTGCATTTAACGTCTATCATGATGTTCCTCTTGATATTTGTGTGGTACCTCCAGCCTTATCCTTAACATTCCTTTACACAGCCATCATGGAATAAACAGCACAAAACAGCAACAACAACAGCAAAAAAAAAAAAAAAAAAATACAAAAGCATAAAACAAATAATAAGCATCATTCAAACCAAGGGAAACAGAATGACATATCAGCACTTATAGGGAGAGAATGCATTTATAACCACCACCACCCCGTACTAGCCATGAGAAAAGAGTGTTAATTTTATGTTTCAATGATTTATGTATACATATTAAAATATTATATTATTAATGCAATTCAGGGTAAAATATGCTATAGGAATATTTCGTGATAATATTTTTTATAATGGGAGCTGCCCTGAATATACAGTGATCCTATGCCCTGATTTCCCAGAGACTTCCTGATTTATGCCTGTTGGCCTGCTATAATCATTACACCCCCATCTATGCAGCATTAAAAATCCAAAGTGGATAAGAAGAAGATAAAGGCATAGCCAGTTAATAAGTTGTGTTAAACCTTAGTTTATCTCATTCTCAGTATTTCATCATTGGGGATCTAACCCCCATAGGTTAAACAGGATGCTTGCTCTGAGAAACTTCTCAAAGGCAGGCATAAGAAACCTCAGATCTGTCTTCATCAGGCTGATGGCACTGAACAAATCTACATAAATTTCCCACATATTCTCTTAGTCATTCCTGATGAAATATCTCCTTGCTCTGTCTTGTCTCTTATTATGTCATCTAAAAGGTGCCCACTTTAAGAGAGGAAGTTGATTGCAGGTGGGGGGAGCAGGGTCAGGATGGAGAGACAAAAATGAAATCTGAGTTGGTGAAGTTAGGCTTTCTAAATGGAATTGCCCCTGATTGATGCTGCAATGTGATGTTTTTCTTATTGCTAAGTTAGAATTCTAAGGTCTTTCCTTTGTATCCTGTATAGCGGTGATGGCATATAGTGCCTCTGTGAACCATGTGGTGCTGGTCTGATGGGCAGGAGTGGTTCCTGCATCTTCACAAACATCTAGTTTATTGAGAGGAAAAGGCTTGGATAATGGTGGGGAAGTAGGGGGAAATGTATGTCAAGATTCAAAACTAAAGCACCATACGATAGGGTTCACATGTCAAAACTTCATTATTGTACTTTTTCTGCTTTCTGTTTGTGAGAATGTTGCATTTAAGTTTTGAGTTTCCAGTTATTCTTATGTGAAGGTACATTTGAAAAGCTGTGGTGTTTCTTGTCACGTCGCTGATATTATAAACTGACCGGCAGAGCTCCCTTCACAGGTGCCGGGGTTACTGGAATTGTGCTCCTGCACTGGTTCCCCTTCATGATGAATTTTATTCCTAAACTCCTTTGTGTTAATAGTATAATTAGTGATTTCAGCCATTCCATGCTTTTTATTCACGGGAATGGAATGTTGCCCTTTTGTCCTCACTATTTTATTGCTTTTTTTTTTTGCATTTATTCCTGAAATGGTGGGAATCTGTCCCAGAATTTGAGAGAGGAGTGGGAGCTGACTGCCCCGTGAATGTAGTCTGGCATGTATCTGTAATGTTTATAGTGTTGTGGTGATTGCTGTGGGTTTTCAGAACACTTTTGAGAGATTTGTCACCTATTATTAATAGTTGCAGATTAATAAGTATAGTTTCTTAAATAATAAAGATTGTATTATTAGGGCATTAGATAGTATATCTGTTTATAGGCATAGTACTCTGTGTTTCAAATGCATCTTCAGAGCAGATTTTACCAAACTGAAATTGAGACTCAGGAAGCATACACTGCAGTCAGTGTATTCAGCTGAAACTACTGGTGTGAGTTCAGTGTTTCTCTTGAGAACCTGTGGCATCGGGTATGCTTTTTAACAGCCATGTGAAAAATATCCTGCCCAGGCCATAAAACTGTTCAGCTGACAGAGCTAATTTAGTATTTTCTTCTTTTGATCTTTACACTTTATCTTCATTTATAGCAGGTCATAAACTTTATAGAGTATTGCCTTTTATACGGCATACTGAAAGTGCATTTTTAAAACTAGAGAAAAAAATTCCTTTGAGGTAATTTTCATAACTATAAAAACATATATTCAGATTCGCGTCCTCAATGCATTTGTAGTGAGGTGAATAGAGTCAGGATCATCAGTTTGATTGAGCTGAGTTTGATTTGATGGCAGTCTTCATTTGGACTTTAATTGTTTCTCACATGCACGATTGTTATACCTTATTGAAATACAAATGACAACTAACGTGTTTATCATTTCTCTTTTGATATAATGAGAACTCAAAAAAAAGAGAGAACTCATGATTCTATTCAATAGTGTTTGTATATCCTAAATGTAATTAATAAGGGTCATAAAACATCTATACTCTTACAGTGAATACCAAACTTTATTACAACCAATGATTCTCAGACTTTTTCTGCCCCAGTACATCGAACAGGTATGACCTGCTTCTATTGCCCATCACCCTTATAGAGGAGAAATATGATCAACATTTTGTCACCATTGTGCAGGTTGAAAAGGCCTGCCTGGCAATTCCATGTGCCTCCACACATACGCTCTTCCCCTCGACCATCACACATGCACACCTTGAGAACTGCTGATTTAAATGATGGCACAATAGTCATGGGAGGGGAGTGCGAACAGCTGAACTCATTTCAAGTTGAAATTTGATGTTCCTTTAACTCTGCTATGCCGAGATGACACCAAGACTTGACTGATGCAAGATATCACAAGCTGGATGCCTTATGGCTCAATTGCATGAAGATGATGAGCTTCACAACTGTTTCCTGCCAATTATGTTAGCTTACATGAGCCAAGAGTCAGTAATTTCAGGCCACTGTAAGGAAATGAGTGATCTGTGGAATGCCTTTTATAGACAGACTTTAGATTAAATTTGAGGATGGGTCACCTACTGGTTTTACAAACCGTTTTTGTTTAGACATCAAGTCAGATTTAATATTTTAACCTGTAAGTGATGGCAAAATTCAGCAAGAAAAATCTGCTAGCATGTAATCTTTTCTTTCTTTGTTTTTATTCTTAACAGCTTTATTGAGTATAATTCATACCATAAAATTTATCTATTTTCATTTTTTAATGATTTAATAAATGTTTTAAGTCATTTTGATGATTTTTGGCAAATGTATGGAGTTGTGCAACCATCACAATCTATTTTTTGAACATTTCCATCACACAGAAAATACCCGCTACCTGTTCACAATCTGTTCCCATTACCATCCCAAGCCCAGGCAACAACAAATCTGCTTTCTGTCTCTACAGATTTGCCTATTGTGGACATTTCATATAAACAGAAAAATACAATATGTAGTTTTTTTCATCTAACTTCTTCCAGTTAGTGTAACTTTTTTTTTGGCATTCATCTATATTGCAGCATGTAAAAGTACTTTATTCATTGCTGAATAATGTTCCATTGTTTGGATATACCACATTCTGTTTATCCTTTCTATAATGCTTATAAAAGATTAATCTTTTATGGTCCTTGTTGCTTTTAATCTACCTAGCTCCCCACCTCCTTGCCTGGTTTCCCCCCTGGAACCAAGGTCAGATTGAGCTTTTCTGGATTTGACCTCCAGGCTCTATGCTGAAGAGTTTGTGCTCCTTCACTCGTCTCATCTCTGACTACAAACTTCGGTCCCTGAAGAAGTTGGGATGATTATATCAAGTGTTTTTTTTTTTTTTGAGACAGGGTCTTGCTCTTTCACCCAGGCTGCAGTACAGTGAGGTGATCACCACTGCAGCTTCCACCTTGTAGGCTGAAGTGATCTTCCCAACTCAGTTTCCCGAGTAGTGAGGACCACAGCTGTGTGCCGTGACACCCGGGTAATTATTTTAATTTTTATTTTTTAGAGACAGGGTCTCACTCTGCTGCCCAGGCTGGTCTCAAATTCCTAAGCTCAAGAGATCCTCCTGCCTTGGCCTCCCAAAGTCATGGGGTTAGAAGCATGAGCCACTACACCTGGCCTGGATTGAGGATTTTAATCTCAGGAACTGGTACCAATTTTGGAGTGTCCTCTGAGGCCTCAGAAACAGAATAGAGTTGAAGATTTCTGTGGTAATTATGAGTCAGCCTTAGAGTTCTGTGGCTAAACCTAGCATAATTTGTAAACATCACATAAATAGCAATATATTACAAATATACTAAAGAAAATACTGAAAGCATTAAGAAAAGATAAGTCATTCATAATTCAGTGTCTCAGTTTGCAGTATTCAGGGAGAACCACTATTCAACATGTTGATGTATGTCCTTTTAGCTTTAATTTATGTGCAGACATATACACTTTCTTTAAAAGATGGTTTTCTATAATAACCATTTCCCCATGTGAGTAAATACTTTTGAAAATATGAAAGTTAGTCTCATGAGCAGTACAAGGTCAGAGATAACCAGATTCATTCACGTTTGCGTCTTTCCACAGTGTCAGACTTCTGTTGATGCTATTTCAATAGCAAAAGGCCATGAACTGCATGGAGTTTTCTAGGAGGCAGTCCTCCTTAGAACTTCCCGGTCACTTGGTAGTCACAGCTGCACGGCCACAAGCCACTCCACAAGTCAGTCAATATTGTCAACTGTATGTAATATTATACCTAATTAATATATAAATGTTACAGATTAAACATTCCACAACAAACAAAGTAACATTTAACATCAAGAGAAGAGAGATAGGAAAAAGGGTTAAGGAAATAGTCCAGGGAGAGTGAGGAAGACAGAAAGAACCTCCTGGTCTGGGCCAGGGCCCATCTGTTTTACAAGAAAGAGTCTTTACAAGAAAGAGTCTTTGAAGGTCACCCACCTTCAGTGGCAGGTGCTGGGTGCTTATCAGGAGTGATAGCAAGACAGTGTCAGTTAAGACAGCCATTTTGAGCTGTGAAGTCCTGCTCTTTTTATGGCTGCAGAGTCCTCCAGTGAGGACTGATAGTGGAAGAGTGTGCCTGTTTATGTCCTTATCTGGTTGGATGCAGTCTTTATTTATTAATTTATTAAGCAAAGCATCTTTTCCCTGTTGGCAAAGTGTCCTATGAAATGTAAGATGGAGTCTTTTTCTGAGATGGAGTTACTTGTGTCAAGGGTGCTCTGTACAGTTAGTGTAGCTAGAATGGTATGAGGGAAAACATGGTCAGGAGACAATTCATAGAGTAGATATTTGCTATCACTTATGGCCTTTGAAAGTCATTGTAAAGAATTGGGAGTTTATTCCAAGTGTAAGTTGAAGCATTAGTTTGTTGAGCAGGAAGTTATTTTATTTGCTTCACATTTTTGATATAACACTGGCCACAATGTAAAGAACCTATTGGAGGGATTGAGAGATGGAGCAGGAAGATTGAGGAAGAGGCTTTCGTGGTATCGTAAGCTAGAGATGATGGCAGTTTAGGCTAGGGTAGCAATTCAAAATAGCAACAAGTGGCTGGACTTAGAAAATATTTTCAGAGAGGTTGATAGGATTTGTTGATAGACTAATATACTGGGAGAAAAAAAAGAATCAAGGGCAATTCCTAGTTTTGTTTTTTAATCTTGAGTAACTGAGTAGGAAAGCCATTGCAGAAATCTGGAGGAAGCTCTAGGAGGAGTGAGTTTGGTGAAGGAAGGTGTGGGAGATTAAGATCTGGGTTTTGCATATATAAAATTTAAATTAGGATGGTGCTGGAGGGAGCTATGGGATCTTGGGAGAGTTAGAATGAGACAAATTACACATTTGTGTGGTAAAGGATATGCTCACCTAGAGAAGGAAAAATGGGTGATATCTAAGAGGGAAAGGGATAATTGGAAAAATAAAGTCCTTTAGTACAGTGGTCCCCAGTCATTTTGGCACCAGGGACCAGTTTCGTGGAAGACAGTTTTTCCACGGATGGGGCGAAGGGTGCAGGGGCCAGCAGGGGATGGTTTCAGGATGAAACCATTCTACCTCAGATCATCAGGCATTCGTTATGTTTTCATAATGGGCGCACAACCTAGATCCCTTGCATGCGCAGTTCACAATAGAGTTCGTGCTCCTGTGAGAATCTAATGCCACCACTCATTTAACAGGAGGTGGAGCTCAGGCAGTAATGCCAGCGATGCAGAGCAGCTGCAAATACAGGTGAAGCTTCGCTTACTTCCCCGCCGCTCACCTCCTGCTGTGTGGCCCAGTTCCTAACAGGCCATGAACTGGTACCGGTCCAAGGCTTGAGGGTTGGAGACCCCAGCTTTAATGGGAGAGTTGGGATGAGATCCAAACTAGAAGTGGAGGGGTTTGTTTCAGACAAGAAAGGTACCTGAGGCGGTGTGGGCACAGATATGAGTGGGTTAGAAAGTTTGGGGTGAGAAGAGGCACTTCTCTTGCGATCACTTTATCAGTATTTTCTCGGTTTAAAAAAAAGCAGAGTCATCTGCTGAGATGGGAGGAAGGTGACAGGACTTTGAGGAGAGGAGAAAGGACACAAATTGGTTTGACTCAGAGACGAATAACTCACAAGTGTGCAATCAGGATTGAGACACTGATGAGAACCAAATCTCATTTGTGCTTATAAGTTTAAAGTGAGTCCAGCCAGAACAGCTGTGAGTTACTGATGATGATTCCTTGATCTTGGGTGACAGGACGGTCTGTTCTCTTCCGTCGTCCTGTTGATTCTAATGCCCGTATTACATTTAACTTTATATTTTAATATTTTGTAGGGCGAGTTTTACTTTAGTTTTGTAGAAACTTTTCGTTTCCTTTGGCATTTTGGTTTTGCTTTTTAGCTTTCGGTATTGATTATGCTTATTCTATTTAGGGAGAGTCTGATCTTATTAGGTTGGTGCAAAAGTAATTGCGGTTTTTGCCTTTTTTTTTAGTGGCAAAAAACACAATTACTTTTGCACCAACTTAAATAAGTTCAGATTAAATTTGCCGGGGTAACATAAAACAAAAGAAGATTTTATCATTTCTTCTAATTATAAATTATCTTTAATAATTCATTTAACAAATATTGATTAAGTGCCTATAAGACCTCGCATGAGACGTTAGAGATGCAATGGCAAAAGAGATAAAAATTATAGTCCCTGCTTCCACAGAGCTCACAGGGCAGGGTAGAGGCCAGCAACCTATGCCCTTTAGCCAAATGCAGCCCACCTCTTGATTTTGTACAGCCTGTGAACTAAAAAAAATTTCTAATTAAACATTTCATTTTAACATTATTATAGATTCACATGAGGTTGTAAGAAATAATACAGAGAGATCTCCTATACCCTCTACCTTATTTCCCCCCAGTGGTAACTTTATGCAGAACTATAGTATAACATATAGTAAAACCAGGATGTTGACATTGAAACTGTCAAAACACAGAACATTTCTACCAGCACAAGGATCCTTCATGTTGCCCTTTATAGCCCAGGCACTTCCTTCCCACCCAGAAACCCTCCTTAACCCCTGGCAACATTTAATGTTTTCCATTTCTGTAGTTGTTACTTCACAAATATGATACAAAGTAAATCATATAGTATGTAACTTTTTGGAGTTAGCATTTTTTTCACCAGAGTAATTCTCTGGTGATTCACCGTTGCATATTTCAGTAGTTCGTTACTTCTTATTGCTGAGTAAATCCATGGTATGGATGTGCCACAGTTTGTTTAATCATTCACCTGTTGAAAGACATCAAGGTTATTTCAAGGTTTTGGCTATTATGAATAAAGATCCTATAAACATTCTTGTGAACAGTTTTTTCCCTCTGGCATGCATGCTTAGAATCATATTTGCTGAGTCTTATATTATTTGCATGCTGAGTTTTAAAAGAAACTGCCACCAGAGTGGTTGTACCAGAGACTGTCAATCCAGTTTCTCTGCATCCTTGCCAGCATTTGGTGCTGTCAATATTTTTTATTTTAGCTATTCAAGTGGGTGTGTAGTGATATCTCATTTTGGCTTCAACTTGCATAATAGTTAATGATGTTGAACATTTTTTCATCTGTTTATTTACTGACTTTATATCCTTTTTGATGAAACGTCTGTTCATGTCTTTTGATCATTTTCTAATTGAATTGTTTGTGGAGCTTTTTTCACTGTTGAGTTTTGAGAATTTATTCTATATTTTATTCTAGGAAATAGTCCTTTGTAGCTGAGTGCAGTGGCTCATGCCTGTAATCCTAACACTGTGGGAGGGCCAAAGTGGGCAGATTGCTTAAGCCCAAGAGTTCAAGACCAGCCTGGGTAACATGGCAAGACCCCATCTCTACGGAAAATACAAAAATTAGCTGGCTGTGGTGGTGCATGCCTGGGGTCTCAGCTTCTCAGGAGGCTGAGGCGGAGGATCACCTGAGCCCAGGGAGGTCAAAGCTGCAGTGAGCTGTGATCATACCACTGCACTCCAGCCTGGGTGACAGAGCAAGACCCTGCCTAAAAAAAAAAAAAAAAAGGGGGAAAAAAAAAGTATTTTGTTGAATGTGTGGCTTGCAAGTATTTTATCCCAGTCTGTAGCTTGTCTTTTTACCCTCTTAACAGGGCCCTTCACAGAGCAAAAGTTTTTTGTATTTTTTTTAAGCCCAATTTATCAGATTTACTTTTTTAGATTGTGCTTTTTGTATTAAGACTAAGAACTCTTTGGCTAGCTCCAGATCCCAAAGATTTTTTTTTCTAAAATGTTTATATTTTTACATTTTACTTTTAAGTCCATGATCCATTTTAGTTAATTTTTGTATATAGTGTGAGACTCACACTGATAGGGTGTGGTGATATCAGGTATGTGGTTTACACTCTTTCAGGGGGATGGGGTGCAGATTTGCATGGGTCTGCTTCCCTGTCTGCACTTGCTTTAGCTGTGTCCCATAAACTGTGATGTGTTGGTTTTTTATTTTCATTACATTCAAGCTGTTTTTTTATTTCTCTTGAAACTTCATCTTTGACCCATGGATTATTTACAGTTGTGTTGTTTAGTTTCCAAGTGTTTGGTAATGTATCTGTTATCCACTGTTGATTTCTAGTTGGATTCCACTGTGGTCAGAGAAGGCACTCTGTGTGATTTCAGTTCTTTTAAACTTGCTGAGGTTTGTTTTATGGCCCAGAATATGATCTATCTTGGTATGTATGGGCACTTGAAAAGAGCATGTATTCTGCTGTCGTTGGGTAGAGTGTTTTATCATTGCGAATTAAATCCTGTTGTTTGATAGTGTTGAGTTCTGTATCCTTGCTGATATTCAGTGTTGTTGTTCTATCAATTTTTGAGAAAAGGGTATCTTTGCTCTGAAGTCTGTTTGCTCTGAAGTCTATTTTATCTGATATTGATATAGCCACTCCTGCTTTTTTAAAATAAATGTTTGCATGATGTTTCCTCCATAATTGAAGTGAGTATCTTTTAGACAGCATGTGGTTTGGTCATGGTCATGTTTTTTATTCTCTTCTACCAATCTCTGTTTTTCAGTTGGTGTATTTAGACTATTCACATTTAATGTAGTTATTGATATGTTAGGGCTTAAGTCTGCCATTTTATTTTTTTGTTTTCTGTTTGTTCTCAGTGTTTTGTGTTTCCTGACATCCAGTGTATTACTTGAACATTTTATAGAATTATTTTTTTACTTTTCTGTGGTGTTATTAATGTATCTCTTTGTATGGCTTTTTAAATGGTTGCTGTAGGTATTATATATACGTAGCTAATCCCAGTCTACTGGTGATGTCATTTTACCAGTTTAAGTAATATATAGAAACATTACCTCCTTCTACATCCCATTGCCTTCCCCTGCTTACAATAAAATTGTCTTAAATATTTCCTCTACACACATTTGAAACCATGTCATACAGTATTAGAATTTTTACATCAGCTAGCAAATATAATTTAGAAAACTTAAGAGGACAAGGAAAACTTATTGTCTTTACCCAGATTTTTACTTACTGAGTTCTTTTTCCTTCATGATTTTAGCAGATTCCTTCTTTATTGTTTTATTTCTGTTTAGAAAACTTCCTTCAGAGAAATAAAATACAGACAAGCAAATGCTGAGAGATTTTGTCACCACCAGGCCTGCCCTAAAAGAGCTCCTGAAGGAAGCACTAAATGTGGAAAGGAACAACCGGTACCAGCCACTGCAAAATCATGCCAAATTGTAAAGACCATCAAGGCTAGGAAGAAACTGCATCAACTAATGAGCAAAATAACCAGCTAACATCATAATGACAGGATCAAATTCACACATAACAATATTAACTTTAAAGGTAAATGGACTAAATGCTCCAATTAAAAGACACAGACTGGCAAATTGGATAAAGAGTCAAGACCCATCAGTGTGCTGTATTCAGGAAACCCATCTCACATGCAGAGACACACATAGGCTCAAAATAAAAGGATGGAGGAAGATCTACCAAGCAAATGGAAACCAAAAAAAGGCAGGGGTTGCAATCCTAGTCTCTGATAAAACAGACTTTAAACCAACAAAGATCAAAAGAAACAAAGAAGGCCATTACATAATGGTAAAGGGATGAATTCAACAAGAAGAGCTAAGTATCCTAAATATATATGCACCCAATACAGGAGCACCCAGATTCATAAAGCAAGTCCTGAGTGACCTACAAAGAGACTTAGACTCCCACACAATAATAATGGGAGACTTTAACACCCCACTGTCAACATTAGACAGATCAACAAGACAGAAAGTTAACAAGGATACCCAGGAATTGAACTCAGCTCTGCACCAAGCGGACCTAATAGACATCTACAGAACTCTCCACCTCAAATCAACAGAATATACATTTTTTTCAGCACCACACCACACCTATTCCAAAACTGACCACATAGTTGGAATTAAAGCTCTCCTCAACAAATGTAAAAGAACAGAAATTATAACAAACAGTCTCTCAGACCATAGTGCAATCAAACGAGAACTCAGGATTAAGAAACTCACTCAAAACCACTCAACTACATGGAAACTGAACAACCTGCTCCTGAATGACTACTGGGTACATAACAAAAGGAAGGCAGAAATAAAGATGTTCTTTGAAACCAACGAGAACAAAGACACAACATACCAGAATCTCTGGGACACATTCAAAGCAGTGTGTAGAGGGAAATTTATAGCACTAAATGCCCACAAGAGAAAGCAGGAAAGATCCAGAATTGACACCCTAACATCACAATTGAAAGAACTAGAAAAGAAAGAGCAAACATATTCAAAAGCTAGCAGAAGGCAAGAAATAACTAAAATCAGAGCAGAACTGAAGGAAATAGAGACACAAAAACCCTTCAAAAAATTAATCCAGGAGCTGGTTTTTTGAAAGGATCAACAAAATTGATAGACCGCTAGCAAGACTAATAAAGAAGAAAAGAGAGAAGAATCAAATAGACGCAATAAAAAATGATAAAGGGGATATCACCACTGATCCCACAGAAATACAAACTACCATCAGAGAATACTACAAACACCTCTATGCAAATAAACTAGAAAATCTAGAAGAAATGGATAAATTCCTCGACACATACACCCTCCCAAGACTAAACCAGGAAGAAGTTGAATCTCTGAATAGTCCAATAACAGGCTCTGAAATTGTGGCAATAATCAATAGCTTACCAACCAAAAAGAGTCCAGGACCAGATGGATTCACAGCCGAATTCTACCAGAGGTTTAAGGAAGAACTGGTACCATTCCTTCTGAAACTATTCCAATCAATAGAAAAAGAGGGAATCCTCCCTAACTCATTTTATGAGGCCAGCATCATCCTGATACCAAAGCCTGGCAGAGACACAACCAAAAAAGAGAATTTTAGACCAATACCCTTGATGAACATTGATGCAAAAATCCTCAAAAAAATACTGGAAAACCGAATCCAGCAGCACATCAAAAAGCTTATCCACCATGATCAAGTGGGCTTCATCCCTGGGATGCAAGGGTGGTTCAATATATGCAAATCAATAAATGTAATCCAGCATATAAACATAACCAAAGACAAAAGCCACATGATTATCTCAATAGATGCAGAAAAGGCCTTTGACAAAATTCAACAACCGTTCATGCTAAAAACTGTCAATAAATTAGGTATTGATGGGACATATCTCAAAATAACAAGAGCTATCTATGAAAACCCACAGCCAATATCATACTGAATGGGCAAAAACTGGAAGCATTCCCTTTGAAAACTGGCACAAGACAGGGATGCCCTCTCTCACCACTCCTATTCAACATAGTGTTGGAAGTTCTGGCCAGGGCAATTAGGCAGGAGAAGGAAATAAAGGGTATTCAATTAGGAAAAGAGGAAGTCAAATTGTCCCTGTTTGCAGATGACATGATTGTATATCTAGAAAACCCCATTGTCTCAGCCCAAAATCTCCTTAAGCTGATAAGCAACTTCAGCAAAGTCTCAGGATACAAAATCAATGTACAAAAATCACAAGCATTCTTATACGCCAATAACAGACAAACAGAGAGCCAAATCATGACTGAACTCCCATTCACAATTGCTTCAAAGAGAATAAAATACCTAGGAATCCAACTTACAAGGGACATGAAGGACCTCTTCAAGGAGAACTACAAACCACTGCTCAATGAAATAAAAGAGGATACAAACAAATGGAAGAACATTCCATGCTCATGGGTAGGAAGAATCAATATCATGAAAATGGCCATACTGCCCAAGGTAATTTATAGATTCGATGCCATCCCCATTAAGCTACCAATGACTTTCTTCACAGAATTGGAAAAAACTACTTTAAAGTTCATATGGAACCAAAAAAGAGCCCGCATCACCAAGTCAATCCTAAAGCCAAAAGAACAAAGCTGGAGGCATCACGCTACCTGACTTCAAACTATACTACAAGGCTACAGTAACCAAAACAGCATGGTACTGGTACCAAAACAGAGATATAGATCAATGGAACAGAACAGAGCCCTCAGAAATAACACCACATATCTACAACTATCTGATCTTTGACAAACCTGAGAAAAACAAGCAATGGGGAAAGGATTCCCTATTTAATAAATGGTGCTGGGAAAACTGGCTAGCCATATGTAGAAAGCTGAAACTGGATCCCTTCCTTACACCTTATACAAAAATTAATTCAAGATGGATTAAAGACTTAGATGTTAGACCTAAAACCATAAAAACCCTAGAAGAAAACCTAGGCATTACCATTCAGGACATAGGCATGGAGAAGGACTTCATGTCTAAAACACCAAAAGCAATGGCAACAAAAGCCAAAATTGACAAATGGGATCTAATTAAACTAAAGAGCTTCTGCACAGCAAAAGAAACTACCATCAGAGTGAATAGGCAACCTACAAAATGGGAGAAAATTTTCACAACCTACTCATCTGACAAAGGGCTAATATCCAGAATCTACAATGAACTCAAACAAATTTACAAGAAAAAAACAACCCCATCAAAAAGTGGGTGAAGGACGTGGACAGACACTTCTCAAAAGAAGACATTTATGCAGCCAAAAAACACATGAAAAAATGCTCACCATCACTGGCCATCAGAGAAATGCAAATCAAAACCACAATGAGATACCATCTCACACCAGTTAGAATGGCGATCATTAAAAAGTCAGGAAACAACAGGTGCTGGAGAGGATGTGGAGAAACAGGAACACTTTTACACTGTTGGTGGGACTGTAAACTAGTTCAACCATTGTGGAAGTCAGTGTGGCGATTCCTCAGGGCTCTAGAACTAGAAATACCATTTGACCCAGCCATCCCATTACTGAGTATATACCCAAGGGACTATAAATCATGCTGCTATAAAGACACATGCACACGTATGTTTATTGCGGCACTATTCACAATAGCAAAGACTTGGAACCAACCCAAATGTCCAACAATGATAGACTGGATTAAGAAAATGTGGCACATTTATACCATGGAATACTATGCAGCCATAAAAAGGATGAGTTCATGTCCTTTGTAGGGACATGGATGAAATTGGAAATCATCATTCTCAGTAAACTATCGCAAGAACAAAAAACCAAACACCGCATATTCTCACTCATAGGTGGGAATTGAACAATGAGAACACATGGACACAGGAAGGGGAACATCACACTCTGGGGACTGTTGTGGGGTGGGGGGAGGGGGGAGGGATAGCATTAGGAGATATACCTAATGCTAAATGACGAGTTAATGGGTGCAGCACACCAGCATGGCACATGTATACATATGTAACTAACCTGCACATTGTGCACATGTACCCTAAAACTTAAAAGTATAATAATAATAAAAAAAAAAGAAAAGAAAACTTCCTTCAGACATTCTTTTAGGTTAGGTCTGCAGGCAATAAATTCATTTGTTTTTTTTTTTTCATCTGTGAATTCTGATTTCCCCTTTATTTCCGTGGGATATTTTTATTGGATTCTGGGTTGACAGTTATTTTTCTTTCAACACTTGAAAAATGGTGCACCATTTTCTGCTGGTTTCCGTATTTTCTGATGAGAAATCTGCTATTATTCAAATTGTTTTTCCCGTATAGGTAAGGTGTCATTTCTCACTGCTTTCAAATTCTTTTCTTTGTTTTTAGTTTTTAGTAATTTGATGTGTCTTTGTGTGGATTGCTTTGGGTTTACCTTATTTGAGGTTTGCTTAGCTTCTGTAAGATTTACGTCTTTTGCCAAATTTGGAAACTTTTCAGCCACTATTCCTGTGAGTACTCTTTTAGCCTCTTTTTCTTTTCCATCTAGAACTCCAGTGACACAAATGTTAGATCTTTTGTCACAGTCCACAGGTCCCTGAGACTGTTCATTTTTTTTTAACGTCTATTCTTGTTTTTCAGGCTGGGTAAATTCTGTTGTTTTATCCTCAGGTTCACGGATCCTTTCCTGTGCCCCCTCAGTTCTGCTATTGAGCACTTCCATGGAAATTTTTATTTTGGTTATTGCATTTTTTAGTTCTAGACTTTTTTATTTGCTTCTTATTTACATCTTCTTTGCTGAGAATTCCTATTTCTTAGCCCAGATTTCCTGTTTTTTTGTGTGTGTGTTTCTAGTATGTACATAATTGCTCATTAAAGTATTTTTATAATGACCACTTTAAAATTTTTGCCAGATAATTCTAACAGCTCTGTTATTTAGGTTTTGATATCAGTTAATTGTCTTTTTTCATTCTGCTTGAGATCTTCCTGGTTCTTGATGTGGTGAGTGATTTTCTGTTGAAGCCTAGACATTTTGGGTATTCAGTTATGAGATTCTCAGTCTTTTTTTTTTTTTTTTTTTTGAGGCGGAGTCTCGCTCTGTCGCCCAGGCTGGAGTGCAGTGGCGCGATCTCGGCTCACTGCAAGCTCCACCTCCTGGGTTCACGCCATTCTCCTGCCTCAGCCTCCCGAGTAGCTGGGACTACAGGCGCCCGCCACCACGCCCGGCTAATTTTTAGTATTTTTAGTAGAGACGGGGTTTCACCGTGTTAGCCAGGATGGTCTCGATCTCCTGACCTTGTGATCCACCCGCCTCGGCCTCCCAAAGTGCTGGGATTACAGGCGTGAGCCACCGCGCCCGGCCTCTCAGTCTTATTTAAACCTGTTTTAACTGGCTTCTGACATTCCTATGGCAGGGGAAGAGGGGACACTACCTCATTTCTGCCTGATGAGGTTAGAAATCCAGGTTCCCCTTGCAGCCTCCATTGGCACCCGAGAGGGAGCTCCTTACTGCTGCCTGCCAGGGACCAGCGTTACGGCACCCTGTGAGGCCTCCACTACTGCCTTCATGACTGGGAAAGATAGAGGTCCTCTTTGCCTCCCATGCAACCTCCACTAATAACATGGTCAGGAAAGGAATGGCCTTTCTACCTGTGAGTGGAGGTGGAATTCCTGGCTCTCCACTAGGCCTCCTCTGACATGACCCCATTGAAGAGGGGGAGGGACCTCATTACTGCTTCACGGAGGTGGAAGTCTAGGTTCCCCACGTGATGTCCACTGACATCCTCCAGGTATGGACAGAAGTACCAGCTTCCCTCCTCAGCCTTCCCTGACACCATGACAGTGGAGGGGAGGGCATAGGCAGGGAGTTAGAGTGTCCCATTATAGCCTGGTGAGGATGGAAGTCTGGGCTCCGCACTCAGCCTATGCTGGAATAGGTAGGGGTGGAGCCACATTTTTTCTGTGGTGTTTGGCTGAAGTAGATCAGTTAATATCTAAACATTTTCTGTCTTTCTGGCTGCCCCTTTCCTTGTCTGTCCCTTAGCTGTGAGCATAGGCTCTTGTGGTGGTGGTATTATTGTTTTTTGGGGATTTCTTTTTGGTCTGTGCCCAGTGGCATTTCCAGGTTGCTGCTGGCTTCCTGCAAAAGAAAATTCAGGAAATTCTTTGGGTCCCAAGATCACTGACCAGTTTGCCCTCTTTCCACCACCTGGAGTCATCTTATGTTTGTTTATAGTGTCCAACATTTTTAGTTGTATAGTCAGCCCTCTGTATCCTTGGGTTCCACATCATGGATTCAGCCAGCTATAGGTTGAAAATATTTTTTTAATTGCATCTGTACTGAACATGTACAGACTTTCTATTCTTTCTATTATTCCCTCAACAATATAGTGTAACAATTATTTACATGGCATTTACATTTTATTAGGTATTGTAAGTAATCTAGAGATGATCTAAAGAAGCAGTCCCCAACCTTTTTGGCATAAGGGAGTAGTTTCATGGAAGACAATTTTTCTGCACGCCGCTGTGTATGTGGGGGTGAGGGATGGTTTCGGGATGAAACTGTTCCACCTCAGATCATCAGGCATTCGTTAGATTCTCATAAGAAGTGCACAACCTAGATCCCTTGCAAGCACAGTTCACAACAGGGTTCGTGCTCCTCTGAGAATCTAATGCCGCCTCTGATCTGACAGGAGGCGGAGCTCGGGCAGTAATGGTCACTGGTCCACCACTCACCTCCTGCTTTGCAGCCAGTTCCTAACAGGCCACAGACTGGTACCAGTCCACTGCCTGAGGTTTGGGGACCCCGGTCTAAAGTATACAGGAGGATATACATAGCTTATATGCAAATACAGCACCATTTTATATCAGGAACTTGAGCATTCAAAGATTTGGGTATTCGTGGAAGGTCCTGGAACCAGTCCACGGACAGCTGTATTTGAAGGTCCTGGAACCAGATACCAACAGACAGCTGTACTTATCAGGAGGAGAAGGGTAAAGAACACCCACTCCAGCTCCTGAAAGTGGAGATTTTCATCTGTCCATTTAAAACCATTCAGAGGAATCTCATGATTTTCCTCACCTGTGTTCTCTCTGCCTGTAACATCTTTTTCTCCTTTTGCAGCATCAGCCACTATGTGATTGTCATGTCCATGACCATCTTTTTGGTGTTCCTCAATGGCCTGGTCCAGCTGCTCACAACGAAGAAACTCAGACTATGTGGCAAACCCAAAAGTCACTTCATGTGAGGTTGCTGAAACACCATTCAGCATCTGGATCCTGATTCTCCTTTTAAACTAAAATCTCATCAAGGATTCAATAAGAAGATGGATATGGATATATAGTATATTCTACTCCTGTAAGGAAAATGGTATTTGGAATTCCGAATTGATAGGTTATCTGGAACAAAGGAGCTTCTTTTCTTTTTTTTCTAGGTTTTGCAGGCATGAAATAGTGATTATATCTGTGGAAAAGCATAGGAAGGCATTCTCCTTTTTCATTTTTTTCCTTTGGCTGGCAGCTCTTCCCAATGATGTTGAGAGCACCTGCAGCAATCTGGTCCCCAATCGCACAACTTCCCACATACCCAGAGGAGAGCATATGTCTGTGGGGGCAGTGCTGATGGCATCCAGAGTCATTGCTGTGGCTGAGCTGGAAGGAAATCACCAGGTGCCACTGTCAATATTTATCAGCTTTCAGCACTGGTTTTGTTAGACAGTCAGGGTGTATTATTTCAAAAGCTTCAATAAAAAAAGTGTTTGCAGGTATTTGTCATATTTCTTTAGTATGCAATAATGCTATCTTATCCTTTTTAGTGCCTATTTCTCAGGTTTTCTCTGTCAACCAGCTAGATGCATGTGATGCATGTCTATCCTTCACTTTTTTTTTTCATTTCTGGATTTTCATGGGATTTCTGACAATACAAAAGTAGAAAGTGCTTGGTATTTCTGTCTTATATATAGGAAAACATTTAAAATAAATAGTTTTTAATTGTAGGCTCAACATCTGTTACCCCATAGCTTTTTCATATATTGTTTCTTTCCCTTTGAATTTCTTTTTACTGTCATCTATTATTTTAACAGGAGTTTAAAAATCAATGGTTAAACTTTCTGACAATATCATAAGAATTCATATTAAAGGTGTTATTCTTTCTGGTTGTGAGATTCTAGCACAAAGGCCTAAAATCATCAAATTAGATTTCCATTTGTAAACAAATTCTAATGGGCAAAATATCTTGAGAGCAGTTTTTATATGGATTGTCCATAAAATGACCTTTACATATCCCTGCAGAGTTGGCCTTTTGCCCGTGGTGTGCTAGTAGCTTTGGCTGATGCTAAGCTTTCCTGGTATGCGCCCTATTTTTAAGAAGTAATTGCTTTTGAATTAAGTTATAGCATTACTAATTCATGTTAATGACTAGGAAACCCTCTGTAATTTACAAGATTTTTCAAATTGGTGGGGAGTGAATAAATACAATTTAAAAGAGTCAGAAATCAGTTTGGCAAAGTGCACTTTCTTAATTTCTATTTATGATGAAGTATAGTTATAATTTATTTGTAATACTACTTTATGGTATACCAGTGAAAGAACTGTAGTATAAAAAAGAGGTATTAATGTTTTATGAAATCTCATGCATCAGTTCATAGCATAAAATCTAGCTGGACAACTAAGAAGCTATGGTAGCAAACAGTGATGTTGATGGAATGAGAATCATGAACTTTCATATTACCTCAAAGGAATTTTTTATCAGTTTTTTTTCACACATCAGAGAAAACTGACTGTATAAACACTTATCACTGACCTCTTTCTATGTGTAGTTTTGCCTTTTATCTTTTCCCAAATTTTTATAAAGAGAAATTAATAAATATTTTATTACAACATTGTAAAGGGTGCTCAGTTTTTTTATCTTTCTTTATTTTGCTCTTTGAGGCATATCTTTTTCTTAATTTTGTCCTTTCAGGTCAGTGTGAGTCTGTAGAATAGGTTGAACTTCCTTCTGACAGTATCATAGAGTTTGTGGAGTTTGTGTTGTGTGCCTGCAGCCACAGGCTCACCTTGCTGCACCGTAACTGGCCCCTACAGACTCACATGGGAACAAGCCTTTTCTGTTGCAGTTTCCCAGATATCTTTAAATGTTTTGAAATGTATATTTTTATGTAGAAGAACAGAAGAAAGAAACAAGAGTTAGGGAAAAAGTATTTCTATTTAAGGTATTTATTTTTTCATTCTACCTATGCCATAGATTTCTGAATCAAGACTTAGGACATTTGCTGATTAACAATGTTTAGGAATTGTTATAAGAATTAAAATAGGCAGAACAAGTTGTGAAAATATTGAACCAAAAAAAGGCTATGCTATCATCTTAGAGGGCCCATGAATAAACCTTAGAGGGAATCCTAAGGCTTTAGGAAACCGCTGCAGCTTGTCTGTCATTTTCCAATATGTTAATTATTATACTTAGTGTACAGTATTTAGAATACAAAATGCTTTTTTATTTTTTAGGAAAATAATGTTATAAATGGTTGTATATTTTCATAGTAATGTCTTTATAATTATTTATTAATGATAGAGCTGAATTAGAAAAGCTCTTCATCCATTATAATATGGTTTCTCATGAAAAACTTATTACAAATTTCAGCCAACTCAGATATTAAGAACATCAGTGTCAATCCTCCTCCCCTCCTGCGACCTTTTTACACTTGTTTTGGTGGACTAGGGGCTCCTTTTCTCCTCCTTTTTGACATATAACTGTGCCATTAAAAACATGATTTCTGATGAAGCTGGCCTAGAGGGAATGAAGGAGATTGCGTGGGTATGGTGTCTAGGACAGGCGTAGCTGTTGCAGGGCCACCCTGTCCTTGGGAGAACCTGGTGAGCTCCCATATTCACACTAGATGCCATCATGTCAGGGGGCTGAAGAGAATGGAGCTAAATCAACTCTGTCATTTGGAGAAGACCCCCTTCAGACCAGTTCTGAGAACTCCTTCTTTTAAGAGACCAGAGATAACTTGATCGTTTCTCACCTTTTCGTAGTTGTTCTTTTTTATGTTGACATTCCCCTTACTGTTTTTATTTTTTATTTTTTATTTTTTTCACAGCAGAGACAAGTGAACATTTATTTTTATGCCTTTCTTCCTATGTGTATTTCAAGTCTTTTTCAAAACAAGGCCCCAGGACTCTCCAGATTCAATTATGTCCTTGGGCTTGGTTGACTGCTGCAGGAGTCTCAGGGAGCCTTCTACAAATGCTAGAGTGACTCATTTACCAACATTAAACCCTAGGATACATTCAACAAAGCAGGACTCCTTCCTCCATGGAATGTGCCGATTTCAGATGACGCAGCACCCAATGTAGAAAACGCTGGAATTTTTCCTTGGAACTAGACTGTGATGAGAGGTGCTTGACATGAACATAAGCTACTGTCTTTTCTTTTTTTTGACACAGAGTTTCGCTTGTTGCCCAGGCTGGAGTGCAATGGCGTGATCTCAGCTCACTGCAACTTCCACCTCCCAGGTTCAAGCGATTCTCCTGCCTCAGCCTCCTGAGTAGCTGGGATTACAGGCACGTGCCACCATGCCCGGCTAATTTTTGTATTTTTAGAAGAGACGGCATTTCTCCATGTTGGTCAGGCTGGTCTCGAACTCCCAACCTCAGGTGATCTGCCCGCCTCAGCCTCCCAAAGTGTTGGGATTACAGGCATGAGCCACCACGACCGACCAGCTACTGTCTTTTCTTTGACCCTTCCTTTCCAGTTTTTGAAGATAAAGCAGGAAATAATCTTCTCTGAAGATACTTGATAAAAATTCCCAAAACAACAAAACACATGCTTCCACTTCACTGATAAAAAATTTGCCGCAGTTTGGCACCTAAGAGTATGACAACAGCAATAAAAAGTAATTTCAAAGAGTTAAGATTTCTTCAGCAAAATAGATGATTCACATCTTCAAGTCCTTTTTGAAATCAGTTATTAATATTATTCTTTCCCCATTTCCATCTGAATGACTGCAGCAATAGTTTTTTTTTTTTTTTTTTCGAGATGGAGTCTCGCTCTGTCGCCCAGCTGGAGTGCACTGGCGCAATCTTGGCTCACTGCAATCTCTGCCTCCGGGGTTCAAGCGATTTTCCTGCCTTAGCCTCTCGAGTAGCTGGGACTACAGGCACGCGCCACCACACCCAGCTCATTTTTGTATTTTTAGTAGAGACAGGGTTTCACCATGTTGGCCAGGATGGTCTCAATCTCCTGATCTCATGGTCTGCCCGCCTTGGCCTCCCAAAGTGCTCGGATTACAGGCGTGAGCCACCACGCCCGGCCAGCAATACAGTTTTTAGTTACTCGACATCTTTAAGCCTATAACTCTTAGGCTATGCATAGCCCCATGTCCTAATCAGGCATTCACTGATCCCAGCAGGTCTCCATCTATTTGTACCAGCCTCCTCTTTCCTCCCAATCTCAAGGTTACTCTTAAATACTAGTAAATGCAAAAAGAACTTGTAAAGTGGCAAGGCATGGCCTATCAAAAGTCAACCCAAGGGCAGTTTTCAGCCCTGCCTCACCTGGGTCTAGTTCAGCTGACGGATGAGCTGATTGATGCGTTCACCCCGATAGCCAGGTGTGCCCATCTCCTTGAGGAAGCCCACTCTATTTTTGGTAGCATGATGGGCCACTGAGAGGTGGAAAGGGCGCAAGAACCATGAGATCTCCTGGAAATGCTTCCCTGGGAAGGCAATTTCATGAATGAGGTCTTCCAAGCAAATGACGCCAAACTTCCCCAGGTGCTCCTCAATCACTGTGTTGTCTGTCAGAGGAATGGTCTTATTCTTGACCTTGGCTTGTCCACGTTTCAAAATGAGTTCTCGGACAGACTTCAGATTTGGAAATCCCCAGGTCACATAAGGTTCCACTATACGCAGCATTTTTAGATTCTGGGGGGTGACTTTTACAAAGACACCACTAAAAATTTTCTTTAGGCGAAGTCTTGCAATGGTTCTCTGCACCAGTAAGCTCACGCCATCAATCCTTTCGATGCGTACAACAAAGGCCAAGGAATGTTTATCTGGCAATTCCAAGGCATGAGGTTTCACTTCTAGTCGTCTGAGACGCACCTTGTCACGTTTCTGCCGCCAGGAATCATGTAGGAATGATTCCAGCCGCTTAAACCTGAGCCCTTTTCCTTTCTTCTGCTCCTTCTTTGCCAAAAGTGCCTGCTTTGCCTGGGTGGCTTTGAGGGCTTGATAAGCCTTCCTCTTTTTCAGGAGATTTTCTGGAACCAAAGGGATTTTTCTTTGCTCTTGCTCCGCCATCTTTCTAGTGGTGCAGCTACTCCCCTTACTGTTTTTAAAATGCTTCAAAGCATTAATGATTGTTATGCTGTGTGCTTTCAGTACTATGGCAATATCTTTGTAGCATTTTCCCATTTCTGTATCAGCATGGTTTTTTGTTTTGTTTTTTCGTTTTTGTTTTGAGACAGGGTCTCACTCTTGCTCAGGCTAGAATGCGGTGGCACCATCTCAGCTCACTGCAACCTCTGCCTCCTGGGCTCAAGTGATCCTCCCACCTCAGCCTCCTGAGTAGCTGAGACTACAGGCACATGCCCCCACACCTAGCTAATTTTAAAATATTTTTTGATGGAGACAGGGTTTCACTATGTTTTCCAGGCAGCAGCATTTTTTTTTTGACTGGGATTTCTTTATGATGCTTTGTTATTTAAAAAAAAATGAGAAGGAAACATTAATAATCAAAATTACCTTTAATTGGCCTCACAGGGTTAAAATCTAGAATTATTATTACTCTTGGGTAAACTCATGAAAAGTACTTAATATTCATTCTATAAAGAAACAAAAAGAACCTTTGAGATGTGTCTCTTATTCATTTCCTTGGGTACACTTAAAATGGGTTACAGTTACTGCTCAACTTTCTACCTTCAGAATTGCAGCATTTATTTGCCACACAGCAGCATTTATCAGAGATTGTCCCTTAGAACATTGGTTCCTTGTAATACAAATAAATGTCATAATAAAAAGTTTCTTTTTTCTTTCTTTTTTTCTTTTCGAGACAGACTCTGGCTCTGTCGCCAAGGCTGGAACGCAATGGCGCAATGTCAGCTCACTGTAAGCTCCGCCTCCCTGGTTCAAGCGATTCTTCTGCCTCAGCCTCCTGAGTAGCTGGGATTACAGGTGCCCACCACCACGTCTGGCTAATTTTCATATTTTTAGTACTGACAAGGTTTCACCATGTTTGTCAGGCTCATCTTGAACTCCTGACCTCAAGCAGTTCACCCGCCTCGGCCTCCCAAAGTGCTGGGATTACAGGCGTGAGCCACCTCACCCAGCTGAAAAGAGTTTCTTAATTAAATATATTTGAGAAACATCTAGTCAAACCACCTTAAATAGGTATATTTACATTAGTTCTAAGGGAATTTAACTTGTGATGTACGTTGTGAAGGGAGGAAGATAGCATTATGCCAAAAGTTTCCACTTGCTTGACAGCAGACCCTATCTTAGAGTTTTCTTCCTGATTGGTAAACATAAGAAATGTTTCCAAAGCTGGGCTTGGTGGCTCACCCCTGTAATTCCAGCACTTTGGGAGGCCGAGGTGGGTGGATCACTTGAGGTCAGGAGTTCGAGACCAGTCTGGCCAAGATGGCAAAACCCCATCTCTACTAAACACACACACACACACACACACACACACACACACACACACACACACACACATACACACACACACACACACACACACACACACACACACACACACACACACACACCCCGGCGGGGTGGCAGGCTCCTGTAATCCTTGCTACTCAGGAGCCTGAGGCATGAGAATTGCTTGAACCTGGGAGGTGGAATTTGCAATGAGCCGAGATCGTGCCACTGCCTGGGCGACAAAGTGAGACTCTGCCTCAAAAAGAAATGTCTCCATATAATTTTGCACTAAAACCTTAATTTGTCATAGTTTTGAAAATAGGGTGTTGTATGTTGATTGAATTTTTTTCCCTGAGAACTGGAATGCCATTTTTACTTTAACCCTTAATGTGGGAAAACTTTACAATTTCCTGCAATTTTTCCTGCCTCTGTATATATTACATCTGTCATCATTTAGTCTTTCATGTGGGAAAGGCCAGTGGTACCAGATTGCATTCGGTTCATCACGGCTCATTGTCTAGCCCTGTTGGAGTTTAGACTAAGCCTTCATACCTTATGTTTTATATCTTTTACCTGAAAAATAAATTTGCACCAAATTTCAACTTGTTTTCTTATGATTTGACAGTGTAGAAGGTGATTAGTAGTTAAATTTTTATAATGCTTTGTTATTTTAAAAAACTATGAAAAGAAAACATCAGTTATCAAAATTTCCTTTAATTGGCCTCAAAGGGCTAAAATCTAAAATTATTATTACTCTTGGGTAAACTCATGAAAAGATAAATTCTTTTTACAGAAGAATTTAATTAGCTTGACTGGTATCAAATACCAATTGCATCAAACATCAGTGATTCCATGAATTTTTTAAAGTTGTTTTTACTTTAAGCAGATAATGTTCAGTGAATTTGACTAATGTGATTAACGAAGGGACCAACACAGGTAATTGTCAATCTTACAGACATAAACTTTTACCTCCAATATCCCTGTATTACTTGAACTTCTAGAAATTGTCTGTCAACATTTTAAAAGCTCCTCTCCTTGCTGATGAGAAGTAATATTCTTAAAGTTAGAAACCATACAGTTAAATCCTGATTTGCCTGATACATGTTTGCCTGTCATGTCCTATCTTTCATGTTATTGTGATTGGTTTTATTTTATTAAAAACTGCTCATAGCATAGCCAGGTGATCTATGTGAATATCAACAGTGATAAGCTGACAGTATGTACCCTGGACACATGATGAGAATGGCACTTTAGCTACACGGACTTCCTCCCCAGTGCTCATAAACCCAGTCTAATCGTGAGAAAAACAGACAAATCTCAATATAGGAACATTTGGCAAAGTACCCAGTGAGTACTTTTCAAAACTACCAAGGTCATCAAAAACTACCAAGGTCATCAAAAACAAGAAAAGGCTGAGAAACTGTCAAAGCCAGGAGAAGCCTGTAGAGACATGACCACTGCATGGGGTGCGGCACCCTGGATGGGCCCTAAACATGACGTGCGTCACCCTGGATGGGGCCCTAAACATGGGGTGCGGCACCCTGGATGGGGCCCTAAACATGGGGTGCGGCACCCTGGATGGGGCCCTAAACATGGGGTGCGGCACCCTGGATGGGGCCCTAAACATGGGGTGCGGCACCCTGGATGGGGCCCTAAACATGGGGTGCGGCACCCTGGATGGGCCCTAAACATGGGGTGCGGCACCCTGGATGGGCCCTAAACATGGGGTGCGGCACCCTGGATGGGCCCTAAACATGGGGTGCGGCACCCTGGATGGGGCCCTAAACATGGGGTGCGGCACCCTGGATGGGGCCCTAAACATGGGGTGCGGCACCCTGGATGGGGCCCTAAACATGGGGTGCGGCACCCTGGATGGGCCCTAAACATGGGGTGCGGCACCCTGGATGAGGCCCTGAAACAGAAAAGGACATCAGGTAAAAACTAAGGAAATCTGAATAAAGTATGGAATGTAGTTAATAAAATGTCAATATTGGTTCATTAAATGTGAAAACTGTGCCTTAGTAGTTATTAGTAATTAGTAATCATTAGGTATTAATAATAAGAGAAACTGGGTGAGGGAGTGTGTGGGAACCCTCTGTATTAATTTTGCAAATTTTCTATAAAACTATTGTAAAATAACAAGATTATTTAAAATTGTAATTTTATATTTTTAAAATTTTTACTCTATACACATAATTTTACATAAATGCATTAGAAGTATAATAACAGAGAAGCAGAGGATTGAAGGGGTGGTTCACTGGTTTTTTTCTGTTTTCGTTATTTCTCCCTAGTTTTCTCTCTGCTCTTTCACTCCTGTAACTCCTCTCTGAGCCATGTTAGAGCCCAATGTGTATAACATTTTTCTTCCTGAATTACTTTCAATCAATTATTGTAGCTATTATTATTATTATTTTGAGACAGGGTCTCACTGTGTCGTGCAGGCTGTAGTGCAGTGGTACAATGATGGCTCACTGCTTCCTTGACTTCCTGGGTTCAAACAGCCCTCTTACCTCAGCCTCCTGAATAGCTGGAACCACGGGCTAATTTTTAAATATTTTGTTTTTGTAGAGACAGGGTCCTGCCATGCTGCCCAGGATGGTCTTGAATTCCTGGGCTCATGCAATCTGCCCCTTGGTCTCCCAAAGTATTGGGATCAGAGGCACGAGCCACTGTGCCCAGCCAATTATTATGTTCAACATAAATCTCACATGAGTGTGTAGTGGTCAGCTGTGCCTTTGCTCAGCATTTCCTCTCGAGATAACTGTGCCTGCATTGCTAACCTTCTGTTTCTGGCAGGAGCCAAAAATTTTTTATGACCCTTCTCACCACATTTGACTAGTTCAGCGGTGCACATCCAACCCACACAAGACCAGTCTAAGTTCTTTGCAAGATTTTCAAGCTGGAACTGAGAGAAAGTTTCTAAGATGCGAAGTTTCAGAGCTGTTTTTGGCCAAGTTCAATTAAGTGAAATATTCTAGTAACCTCCCAATAAGTAATCTTTTCAAAAAAAAAAACAAAACACGGAGGGGGATTGAATTCACTGATCTCTCTAAGAACACGGTGGATTACGAGAAATCCGAAGCTCCACTTAAAATGTTTATTTTTGTTCCTGGTTTTTATCTTCTGCTAAGTTGGAATTTAGGGGGCACAGTAGTTCCATGAAAACTGATTCAGACTTTATCCCTCCGATTCACAGTGCTGCTTTCATGCCTAATATTACAAAATGTTCAAGTGCCCTGTTTTGGTATTATGTAGTAAAAACAGGAATTAAAAATCTGAGCTTTGCATAGCCTCAATCTCCAGGAAATGCAAAGAACTCTTACATGTTCATTCCTCCAAAACAAAATACAAATTTTCTCATAGGTGCTACTGGAGAAACAATAGCACAAATAATCCCTATGGAGAGCCTGCCATATGCCAAGCCCTGTGCCAGGGGCTTTACACTCATGATCTCAGATAATTGAGTTATTGCAACCACTAGTGCCAGGCCAGACCTCAGCGAGCCTGGTCTGGGTTCCAGGCTGTCAAGAAGGATGTCTTAGGCTCTATTCAAGTTTGGTTTTTCTTCAGCAAAAGCAACAAACCACTGGAAAGATAGTAACGAGAGAAAAATATATAGGTGGTTTTGCCCTCCCCTCAAAGGTCTCTCCAGCTCACCGTGCCTCCACCAAAGATTAGGGCTCTTAGAAGCCCAAGGAGAACGATATGCCCAGTAGAGCAGAGGAACACAGAGCATGGACCCGCTGCCCTCAGTGCTCACAGCCATGGCAGCATTCCCAAACAACTTACATCACCGTAAGAGGCAGTGGTTGTGCTGCTCAGGAGGGCCAGCTTCACTAGGCCTTTACGTCCCTGCTTTGTCTGCACGATGGGGCCCTGGGCTGTTCCACCCATGCCCACTGAGGGGCTTTCATGTGGACAGGCCCGGCCATGGCCCATACAACACCAACCAAGGTAGATATCAGCCTTATTTTCCAGATAAGAAAACTGAAGTTCCAAGAGACTAAATGAATGTTCCAGAGTCCTCCCTTTGGCAAATTGATTTGCGAGTCAGCTCAGAGCTAATTTCAGTCTAAGTCTAAAGCGAAAACTTTTAATCACCAGACTCCCTTAGGGGTATACAACTGCTTCCTTGGGGATGCCAGAAAAATAGTCCACACAGACGATAACACTTGGAAACAAAATACATTTATCCTTTGCTTAGGTCACATGAGTGGAATTACATAGATGATGACAGCAGTAGCCTTAATGTTCAGGTCAGTGGCATGAGTTAAAGTAAGACATTGCATTAATCAGCAGATAATTCAATATCTTCTCCTAGTCAAGCAGAGTGGGGATACAAAGTATAAGACATCAGCCCTGCCCTTGAAGAGCTTGTGTTGTAATTGAGGAGGTAATAATAATGAAACTGGCAGATCATATTTACTGAGTGCTTCCTCTGCACCAGCTGGTTGACCTCAAATCCCTCACGTGTCCCAGGTCAAGGAAGACCAGCAATGAAAGACATGGGCAGTTGAATGCTGAGTGGCCAGACATGATGACAGGTTAACATACCAGTTAGCATCTGCTAAGATAAGGATTCTTTCAGGGCCTATGGCAGTAATATGCTCCTCCTGAAATGCAATGTCCTAACTAGCAGTTGACAAAAAAGAAGGGCATAATATGGCCATTGAGAACCAGTAGAATGAAACCAGCCCTGTGGACAGCTTTGTAGCCCCTAGTTTAGGATCTCTCCATAGTTTCCTTGCTCCATAAACAATTTGTTATGTAAGAAATTCAAGTACTAAAATATCCAGAGGAAAAACAACATAATCCACGGTTCACATGTGTTTTACTTGTGGCAAGCATTGCTAGTTACCTACCTAGTATCCACTCTCCTTTTTTACCATCAGAACCTTGATTTGTTTGTCAGAAATGTGCCCAGAGCCAGGCAGGGTGGCATACACCTATAGTCCCAGCTACTCAGGAGGCTGAGGCAAGAGGATTGCTTAAGCCCAGGAGTTCAAGGACAGCCTGGGCAACATAGTGAGACCACGTCTCTAAAAAAATCTTTTAAAAAAAAAAGTATACTGGGATTTAAAAAACAACAACAACAATTAAAAAGAAAAAAAACTCATCCTCCCTTGCAATGAGGCATGCCAATGCAGTGCAGCTCTTGCCAATTATGTACACACAGAAGTCTCTGGGTAGAGCTTCTGGAAAACTCAATGGAGCTGATGTTCCTTCCTGCCTGTTGCCTTTTCCTCCTTCTGTATCTGAAATGTAGGCATGCTGCTGGAGGTGGAGCAGTTTTGCAACCTAGGAATAATGCATTTGAAAATGAAACTACCTGGAAAGGAAGGCTTAGCTGGAAGATGGATGATGACTGAGTCCATGGTAGAATCCCTTAGCTGCTCACCATACCACCCTAGAAAAGCTCACCTCCAGCTTCTGGATACATGAGCAAAGTAAAGCCTTTTTTGGTTAAGCACTCTAAATCTGATTATGTTCCTGACATACTTGATGAAATTAGAAATCTAAGTACTTGTTAAAAATAGGTTTCCAAACACTGCATGTTCTCACTCATAGGTGGGAATCGAACAATGAGAACACTTGGACACAGGATGGGGAACATCACACACCGGGGCCTGTTGTGGGGTGGGGGGAAGGGGGAGGGATAGCATTCGGAGATATACCTAATGTAAATGATGAGTTAATGGGTGCAGCACACCAACATGGCACATGTATACATATGTAACAAACCTGCATGCTGTGCACATGTACCCTAGAACTTAAAGTACAATAAAAAAAAGATAAAAAAGTAATAAGTTAGGTTTCTTAAATAAGGCCTTCTGAAAAAACAAGATTGAACTGTCTGGTTTCCCAGGGGAACTCCACAGCTGCGGGAATTTAAACATTATGATATTGAGTTACAATGTTTTGTTCAGAGATGGCCATAATCAAGGCATTGGTTCAAGGTCTTAGTTGAACTTTACGTATAACTATACAAAAATCAGTAGATTAACTTGCCATTGCTTTTCTTTGGGGTGCATTTTTGTATCAGTTCGTTCTCATTCTGCTAATAAAGACATACCCGAGACTGGGTAATTTACAAAAGGAAAGAGATTTAATGGACTTACAGTTCCACATGGCTGGGGAGGCCTCACAATCATGGTGGAAAGTGAATGAGGAACAAAGTCATGTCTCACATGGTGGCAGGCAAAAAAAGCATGTGCAGGGGAGCTCCCCTTTATAAAACCATCAGATCTCATGAGATTTATTCACTATCATGAGAACAGCACAGGAGAAACCCACCCCCATGGTTTAATTACCTCCCACAAGGTCCCTCCCTTGACAAGTGGGGATTATTACAATTCAAGGTGGTTTGGGTGGGGACACAGAGCCAAACCATATCATTCTTCCCCGGCCCCTCCCAAATCTTATGTCCTCACATTTCAAAACCAATCATGCCATCCCAACAGTCCCCCAAAGTCTTAATTCATTTCAGCATTAACTCAAAAGTCCACAGTCCAAAGTCTCATCTGAGACAAGGCAAGTCCCCTTCCTTTACATGAGCCTGTAAAATCAAAATTACTTCCTAAATACAGTAGGGGTACAGATATTGGGTAAATACACCTGTTTCAAATGGGAGAAGTTGGCCAAAATGAAGGAGCTACAGGCCCCATGCAAGTCCAGAATCCAAGAAGGCAGCAATTAAATCTTAAAGCTTCAAAATAATCTCCTTTGACTCCATGTCTCACATCCAGGTCACACTGATGCAAGAGTTAGGCTCCCACGGCCTTGGGCAGCTCCACCCCTGTGGTTTTGCAGGGTACAGCCCCAGTCCTGGCTGCTTTCATGGGCTGTCATTGAGTGTCTGCGGCTTTTTCAGGTGCACGGTGCAAGCTGTTGGTGGATCTACCATTCTGGGGTCTGGAGGACAGTGGCCTCTTACAGCTCCACTAGGCAGTACACCAGTGGGGACTCTGTGTGGGAGCTCCAACTCAAGAGGCTGAGGCAAGAGGATTGCTTAAGTCCAGGAGTTCAAGGACAGCCTGGGCAACATAGTGAGACCACGTCTCACTTATTAGATTCAGAAAACAAAACAAAACAAGGAACACATTGGCTTTCTAGCCATTCACCAATGGGTTGTATGGTTTTAAAATGTTTGCCATTTTATCCATTGGTCCTCAGAGCTAGAGCCCTGCCTCTTTCAAGACTTTACCAGGTTATAAGGGAAACACAAAGGCATATTCAACCTAATTCTTGCCCTCAAGAAACTGATAATGCAGTTTAGGAGGCAGAATTTATGCACTCTAGAATCACACAGACCCATCTGGGCTCTGCTTCTTATTAGTTGTGTGACCTTAGACAAACCCCTCTGAGTCTCAACTGACTCATTTGTAATACTGTGATAATACTGCCTGCCCCATGACATGTTTTTTGGTCTCAATGCACTTATCAGTTAGATTAGATTGAAACATTAAATTGTATTAAATTTGTTTACAGGCTTCACCTCTGAATAAGAACATTAGCTTCTTAGTGCACTGCATACTTAAAGTGTGGGTATAGATGATACAGCTGGTGAATAAAGGCAGCATGTGATATTTGCCTTACGAGCAATATGTGCAACAAGTACTCAGAGACTCCGAGAGAGAAAGCTCAGGAAAACTGATGTGCCAAGAAGGCCAGCAATTGAGAAGAGGCTTGAGGGAAGAGTTCAAATAAGCATAGTTCTACAATGAAATACAGAACTCAATTTATATTCAGAAGTAAAAGATTTAATTCCATTGATCACATGTTTGTAGGCATTCATGCTTAATGAGCCATCAGCATGTGTAAGGCACTGAACTAAACACTTTAGAAGAAGTAACAGATATAATCTACTATCAGTCACGTTTATCAAAGGAAACTAAGATTCAGGTTAACTCACCCAAGTCAAACAGCCAGGAAGTGGTACAGTTTTTTTATTTCGTACAGTTCAGTATGAGGCAGCCTCTTATCGGTATGCTTTCCTCTCAATCCAACTTCACAAATCCAGTGATTTTACGTAGACAAGCCGTACTGTGGAGGTGTTATTTTGATTGTCAGCGTTCTGCCTTCTTATTTGCGTGGATCTCTATTAAAGGGGTCTTGGGGGAATGCAGTGCTCTGCCTCCCACTATAGAAGGTGAAGGTGGCCCCATATAGTGGTTCTCAGCAGCCCAGCTGGGGCAGACACTAGCTATGGCATCCAAGGAAACTGCAATGATGTTCCTTGCAGGTCCCCTTGGCTGCGTCCTCTGTGGCCCAGCTTCCCTTGGTCCCCAACCATTTGTTAAGCCTGCCTAGTTACTCTACAAGCCATTTGTATCCTAAAAACTTTTGTCTGCATCTCTGTTACTTGCGACCAAAACCTTTAATTGATATGCATACACTGAATGTGTTTGTATCTCTTCAGCATTTAGTGTGATTTCTCACTATGGCTTTTAACAAAATTTTCATGAACTCTTATGTAGTCCTTACAATGTGCCAGACACTGTTTTAAATGCTTTACAAATACTAACCTCTTTAATTCTTATAAGAACCCTGTGAGGTAGGTATTATTATACTATTTTACAGATGGGAAAACTGAAACACTGGATAATTATAAATAACTTGCCCAAGATCTCACAGCTAGTAAACAATGAGACTTCTTAAAAAAATTTTAAATGCATAGTTTTCCCAAACATTTTGTCTTGTCATCAGCATAAGAGCATCTGTAGATTTTTGTTTCTGAAAATGCAATCACTGCAGCTAACCAGGTGGTGTGGAAACTAGACTTTATCCATTGCACATAGATAATCAAGTATGAACAGTATACCTAGGAAAACATGCTCTTGAAGTTGACTACGTGTGTGCAGTTGGCTTGGGGCACACTTGCACCAGATTGTTGACATTCACCTTTGAAGCATATGCCAGCTGTGTTCCAGATGGCATGTGAAGCAGAAGGATGAAGAGCTTTCCTCAGTTTTCTTTTAATCAGCATTAAAGGATGGAAGTAAATATTGGTTGTCTATTTTTAAGCAATTGAAGTTTGTAAAGACATGGAAGTTCACAGTATACTTAGTATAGTGGTGTGAATTATGGGTGCCCCAAAAGATCTCTCCACATCCTAGCCCCCAGAATCTGTGAATGTGACCTTATTAGGAAAAAATGAGTCGCTGCAGGTGCAATGAAGGATGCTAAGATGAGCTCATCCTGGATTATCCAGGTGGTCCTTAATCCAATGGCAAAAGTCCTTAAAAGGAACAGAAGAGAAGTCACAAGAAGGATTAGGCCATGTGAAGCTGGAGGCTGAGAGTGATGCAGCCACATGCCAAGGAACGCCTGGAGTCACCAGAAGCTGGAAGAGGCAAGGAAGGATCCACCCCGAGAGCCTTAAGAGGGAGCAGCACTCTGCTGGTACCTGGATATAGGACTTTGGAACTGTGAAAAAATAAATTTCCATTGGTCAAGCCACTCTGTTTGTGATAATTTGCTATGGCAGCCACAGGAAATGAGTACACTTGGGGAGGTACATTTTTCACTTCTCTGATTGTTTAGTACTTTGACACATATCACTCAAATCCTTACCATAAGAGGTTAGTTACAGAAACATGAAAACAGAAAAGAAAAAAAATGGTCCCAAAGAAATCATTTGCCCTGTTTCTTTTGAATATTCATTTTTGAGGCAAAATCTGGACTGTGCCTGCATGTTTGGGGAGGATGGTCCCTGACCCCTTGGCTGCATCTGGGGATAGTGTAGATTTTAGGAATGCTGTGCTTCTTCCTTGGGGCAGAGCATCACTCAACTTTTCATTTCCCTTCAAAGAAATTTCCATCTACTGAAATCCATTTCAGTGGACTCAGAAGGTTCATCCCTACTTTTTATTCCAAGGGTTCCCATAAATAGTTTCAGACAAATTTGTTCCATGATGTTTCCTCAGTCTTGGTTTATGAGATATGCATAACATATGTGTATTAGTCTGTTCTCATGCTGCTAATAAAGACATACCCAAGACTGGGTAATTTATAAAGGAAAGAGCTCACAGTTCCACATGGCTGGGGAGGCCTCACAATCATGGTGGAAGGCGAATGAGGAGCAGTCATGTCTTACATGGCAGCAGGCAAGAGAGCTTGTGCAGGGAAACTGCCATTTATAAAACCATCAGAACTTGTGAGACTTATTCATTACCATGAGAACTGTAGGGGGGAAACCACTCCCATGATTCAATTATCTCCACCTGGCCTTGCCCTTGACATGTGGGGATTATTATAATTCAAGGTGAGATTTGGGTGAAGACACAGCAAAACCATACCAATATGTGTACACTTTTTAAGAGTTATATATTTTATTTAATTTAGAGACAGGGTCTCACTGTGTTCCCCAGGCTGTACTCAAACTCCTGGGCTCAAGCCATCCTCCCACCTCAGCCTCGAGTAGCTGGGACCATCCTCAAGCCATCCTCCCACCTCAGCACTTGAGTAGGTGCATGACACTGTACCCGGCAAGAGTTATATATAAGTCAGTACTTAGAAATCCCCAAAGGCACATGCAGTGCCACACAGTGGTGAGAAGATCATGATCTTTTTTTCCTCATTTTGAAAGTGCAGATAATAGCACAAGCAATTTACTGGGCCACAAGTTTGAGTATCAGAGTTCAACATGAAATGTGAATATAAAAATACCAGCACAATGGGAAGATAAAAATATCAGCACATAAACCTAAAGGTGGAGTTCAGTAGTCTTTAATGTCAAGATTGCTAATGGTTTGGCTTTTCTGGAACATTCCTGCCATATTTTTCTGGACATGTATAGAGCTCTGTGACTTTCCTTTTCCCTTTGATATTTCTGGTATTTATGTGTCTGGATCCAATTGAAACCAGGAAGTTGAAAGTTTATGATAAACCCGGTTGTCCTTTTAACTGTTGCCCTCAGGGGCTTACTTGAGAAGTGCCTCATTGTCAGTAATTCTGTGACATCCATGACCTGATCCAGGATGTAGAAGAGAATTTCCCCCCAGGATCTCTGCGTGCAAGTCCTCTGAGTCCTGATCCAGATTTGGCGTAAGTTAGACATACCACCACAGGCCTCTGCAACAGGGCCTGACACCGTCACAAGAACATTCTCTGCATCTCAGAGTGAAGCCTTCTAGTGGCATTTCGCTTGTTAAGCCCCTGAGTCTTATGTAATGCTAACCGACATTCTGGCTTATAAGATCTTATCTCATGTCAGTCTGATGGCTGGAGCTGCTGTTCTAAATGCTTCCAGGGCCTCGGAGGCTGACCAAACTCACTGGAGTCTGAGACCGGAGAATAATGAGAGGAGGACCTGTTATCCATCCCCTGGGTCTTCTCTGCGTTTGAGAGCTTGTGTGGCGAGAGGCTCACTCAAGGGTCTTCTTAGTTTATCTGGTAGACCTGCTCCTTCAGGATGCTACTAATACGGGAACAAAGTTGATGAGTCCTGGATCTGGTTTTATGAGTTTGACCCAATGCAATGAATGCTTTGATGTGAGCTGCAGATGCATGTCACTCCTGCCGAGGAATTAGATGAAGTTTAGTGAAAGGCCAGTATCTTCTCCTGCCAAGAGTTCTGTTCTGCTCTCTCTGTTCCTATTCCTAGTCTCCCTTCTCCCCTCCGCCTCCCCACTTTTGTCGTTGCTTTTCTGAGTGGCCATTGGAAGTTCTGGCTTTACTCCTGAATATATCCTGGAGAATAGCAGTCACCGGCACTAAATACCCTCTTCCCCTCCTCATTAAATTTTCAGATTGAGCCAGTTTAACTGGCTGTTGACAATGCAAATATATCTTCAAGAAAGAAAAGAAGTTTAATGTCCTTTCATGCACCCATCTACCCAACCATCCTTCCATCCCCTTTCTATCTTTACCTACCTGAGCCCTTGTGTCTCAGCTGTGAGGTTGGATTAGGGAAGCTGAAATGGTTAGAGACCGTTATAATGACCTTACAATCAGGTGCTTCTCAGGCTTTGCAGGTGGTGAGAAAGGCTGGCGGGAATATGAGAAAAAAGAAGAGAGAGGGGGAAGATCCAAATGGTTCTCTGGATCAGTTTATCCAAAGGACAGAGAAAAATGAAAAGAGGTTTAAAGTTATCAAAAGATGGAACAGTCCTTCTTCTTCATCCAAAGCATCTTCCTCCCACTCTTTCCTTTCCCTTCAAAACTGTATGGCTGCACAGGATTCCATGGGAGGAAGACAAAGAGATGGAAGGCACATGGAAGTGACTCTCACCAGGCACCACTGGCCTCCATGTCCTCAGTCCAGTGGCTTGTCCCTGTCTGTGTTGTGCTAGAACTCTCCATGGCCTTTGACTCTGGGGACCATTTTACATAATAGCTGCACAACATCTGTGCTGTTTTTCATATGGAGAGTTGACAGCGCTGATCTACTGCTGCAAAGGACAAGCATGTTGAATTGCTTTTTGGGAATTGTAGCAGTGTTGCTATCAGTGAAAACTGTTGCCCTTTCTTCCTCTGATGATAATTTCCTTACTTGGGAAGCAAACCCAAAACCTTATCCTTGTTAGCTCCATATTCTAAGAAGCTAAGAAAACAGAACTGGGCAGCTGCTATCAAAGGAACAATGCCATCTCTTGTTCGAGAAAACTCCTGCGACTTGGATCTACGTGAAAATGTAGATCATTTCACAATGGCATCTTGCTCAGAATTGTTAATTTTTTACAGCACAATGCTTTTCAATTTAAGTGATTAGAATCATAATGGAGACAACAAGGAGTAGAAACTCGCTTCTAAAAATTTTAAGCAGAAAATGTCTGAAGCTTTGTTGAGAAGATGATTCTTGCCAGCTACTGCCATACCAAATAATGGCATTTCTTTCAACGAAAATATTTTTAAAGGCCTCTTGTTTAAATTTCTTCTATTTCTTTTTAGAGCAGATGGTCTAAATGACCAAAGCCTACGCCAAGAGGGTTTGATTCATTCTTTCGGAGGTGCTGACACCTTGGAAGTGTAAACAGCTGGATGGCTCAGGAGAATAAAGTCAGCTGAATTGCTCTGCTCTATCAGTGCTGTTGCAGATTTTTGTTGTCACAACTGGCAGAGAGACTTTCCCAGGAGGCTCAGGTATATAAAGGCGTGAAGCACCTGAAAACTGTCAGCTGTTCTTATCATCTCCACTGTCATTGTCATGAGGAGTGAGGGGAAAGAGCTGGAAGTGGATTTGCCCTCCATTCGGCAGGGTATTCCATGTATTGTGGAACCCGGTGCTTGCAGCAGCCTTGCCGCAGGGGAGCACAGTGTTAGTGGTGATATTGGAATGTACTGTATGCTGATGGGGAAAAGGCACATTTACATAGAAATAAGGATTGATCACCTTATTGCCTTTTTCTTTTTCTTTTCTTTCTTTCTTTTTTTTTTTTTTTTATTGAGACAGGGTCTCATTCTATCACTCAGGCTGAAGTGCAGTGGCGTGATCACTGCTCACTGCTGCCTTGACCTCCCAGGCTCAAGCAATCCTCCCACCTCAGCCTTCCTAGTAGCTGGGATAACAAGTGTGTGCCACCACACCCAGCTAAAGTTCTCACTATTGTGAAAGGAAAATAAATCTTGGCGACCCAAAATTACTAAGCTAAATGTCAAACTAGGAACTGTTCAGGGCAAACCTGCCTCCCATTCTATTCAAAGTCACCCCTCTGCTCACTGAGATAAATGCATATCTGGTTGCCTCCTTTGGAGAGGTTCGTCAGAAACTGAAAAGAATGCAAACGTGTCTGTTATCTGCCTACAACCTGGAAGCCCACTCCCTGCTTTGAGTTGTCCCGCTTTTGCTTCGCGTTGTCCTGCCTTTCTGGACTGAACCAATGTTCATCTTACATATCTTGATTGGTGTCTCATGTCTCCCTAAAATGTATAAAACCAAACTGTGTTTTGACCACCTTGGGCACATGTCGTCAGGACCTCCTGAGGCTGTGTCCTGGGCGCGTGTCCTCAACCTTGACAAAATAAACTTTCTAAGTTAACTGAGACCTGTCTCAGATATTTGGGGTTCAAACTATGTTGCCCAGGTTGGTCTTGAACTCCTGGGCTCAAGTGATCTTCTTCCCTCGGCCTCCTTTATTTATTTATTAATTTGAAATGGAGTCTCACTCTGTCACCAGGCTGGAGTGCAGTGGCATGATCTGGGCTCACTGCAACCTCTGCCTCCCGGATTCAAGTGATTCTCCTGCCTCTGCCTCCTGAGTAGCTGGGGTTACAGGTGCCTGCCACGACACCCAGCTAATTTTTGTATTTTTAGTAGAGAGGGGGTTTCACCATGTTGGCCAGGCTGGTCTCGAACTCCTGACCTCAGGTGATCCACCTGCCTCGGCCTCTTAAAGTGCTGGAATTACAGGCGTGAGCCACCGCGCCTTGGCCCCCCGTCAGCCTCCTTTAAAAGCTTGTCCCTCAGAGGAAACATCCTTCTCAGGCCACACTGATTTGCACATTTGCAGTAGTCATGGCTCCACATTGTTCTGTGATGACTAAGGTGTAGCCTCCTTCCTACTGCCCTGGGAACTTCTGATATGTCTGTCAAGTTCCCAAGACAAATTCGTTCTGGAATGTCTTTTGACAAGAGTGGCAGTAACAGAAGCAGAGTCAGGAAGGCTGTTGGGGTTCTCCGTGTGAGGAAAGTACACTGGGTACATTTTGAAGTAATAACAGGCATCAAACTTTATAAAATTGTTACCCCAGATAGTTTTTAAGTAGATTACTCTCCAACTTGAAAGGTTTGGTTTTTTCAGAGAGGCCTGTAGGCTGCTATTTATCTTTGTTCTTGTGCCAGTATCAGTATAATTTGTCATCAGTTGCTTCTTGGGGCTGTGGAATTGGTGGTAATCAAATACAGAATGAAATTTTCACCTGTTCTTGAAATTCAAGGTGGGCTAAGATTGCTTAAATGTATGTCACTCTTTAGAATTTATAATGCTGAGTCTTGTTCAAATTGGTTGCTCTGTTCTTTTTTTTTTTCTGCCAACTTTCATATTATCTGTTGAAAATGGGCATAATGGCATTAACTGTATCTTTTTGTTTAAACATCAAAATTCACATTTCAAGAAGCTAGAATGCTTCCTTAGTACCTAAGCATTCTATGTAATCCTTTTTGTTTTTCCTTTAACAGAGATAAATTACTGAGTTCTTATGGGTGCCACTCATACTGCAATGAATGAACGGGATTTATAAAGGAATAACTGAGCTATCACAATGTGAGTGATATTACAAATAAATGTGTCCCGGGTGCTATGGAGGCTCAGGAGGGACACCAATAACTTCCGACAAGGTGCGGGGATTGGGTAGATTTTACAGCTGTGATATTGGATGTAGGTTTTGTTGTGACAGTTATTATTAACTTGGAGGAATTTAGGACCAGACGTATGGGTAGCAACAATCTAAGTAAAAGACGAATGGAACTTGAATTAAGACAGGGGCAGTGGCAGGAGGCATATATGAAACTTTCTGGAGGCTTGTTGAATTGACTGGATGTAGGGGCTGAGGGGGATGGAGAAGTCACAGGTGGTGGATATTCCTGCTTAGACACTGAGTGAATATGGGTACTTTGGCTTAGGTAGGAAACCCAGGAGGAGAGGACATTTAGGGCATGATAATAAATTTTATTCTAGACATGGTCAATGTGAGGTGTCCAGATGCAACCTGGAGGGAATGTCCAATGGAGGTTTGCATAAGCAGGACTTAGAAACAAGCTCTGTGCTGAACAGACACATATGGGAGTGCTAAGCATGGCATGTAACGTCTTTTGTGAAATAGTCCCTGGCTGTGCTTCCAGCTTCATCTGTTGCTATTTGCCTCTCTCATTATGTTTGCTAAGCTTATTCAACCACATGCAGTTGTATCCTCTCTCCCTTCTGGTCTTTACATATACCCTTAATTGTGCCTGAAACACCTATTATCTCTAAATGGGGAAAAAAAGACCAAAAAACAAGAGGAAACAAAATAACTGTCTGAGTGAAGAACTAACAAATACACTGGCTTTTCATTTAGAACACAAAAACCTAATGTTGACTGAAAACAAACCAAGTTGAACTGGCTATGTACAGCATGATACCATTTTTATGGTATCAAATACCATACAGGTGTAGCAAATACATATATGAGTAAAAGAATTGACAAGTTTGAACATGATGAACATGATGTGTCTCCATTTATTCAGGCCTATTTTTATAGCCTTCAATAGAGATATAACATTTTTGCCTAGAAATCTTGTGCAATTTTATTATCATCCATTCCCAATCTTTCTCTTATTCATCCATTATAGACACAGATCAATGTTTCTTCCTCTGCTAGGGTTTCTCCTACTTGTACCCATAAGAGTGGTTGAGGTTTCCTTCTTCATGTTTCAATGGCCTGTTTGAGAATAAGGACAATGTCTTATTCATGGTGACATTTCCAGCTCTTCACCAGGGTGGAGCACATATATGATCATAATCAGTATTTGTTTTTATTTTGTTTTGTTTTATAGAGAAACCAGGTCTTGCTATGTTGCCCAGGTTGGTCTTGAACTCCTGGGTTCAAGTGATCCTCCCACTTCTGCCTCCTAAAGTGCTGGATTACAGACATGAGCCACTGTACCCAGTCAGTAATATTTGAAGACAAGTGATAGTTGAGCCACAGGAGCTAATGAGTTCTTCTAAGGGATGCATATAAATGTAGAAAGAAACAAGGGGGACCCTGACAAGTACCAAAATGTGGGGCTAAGGTTGGAGTTATAGAGCAAAAGAAAATTGTGAAAAGGACTGAGAAGGACTATAGAGAGGAGGAAAAAGAGGAGAACCAGGGTTAAGGGGGAGAGAATTTCTAGAAGATTGTATAAATTATATCAGATATCCCAGAGCAGCCAAGTGAGATGTGGTCTGGAGTTTCTACTGCTAGAGGAAATCGGTGAAGCCCTCATGAGAACAGGGAAGGGGCTGGGGGAGGAGCTTGACTGTGCACCGTGTCTCTTTCCAATGTCTCCCAGCAGCTATGGAAACTGAGATGTTTTCTTCTTTGTGAGAGAACTTGACTTCTTTGTTTAACCTCAATCTTTCTCTGCCACCTTCATGAGTATTTCAATGATGGACTTAAATGCTTTTGATTTACTTGTTTGTAGGGTTTCAAAAATCCAATGTATATCCAAAATAAAGGAATTAATTAACATGCATCAGCCTATTCAAGTGGTTTCTAGTTACCTAGATGCCAAACTCTTTGTATCCTAATTTCTTAGACAAAACCTACTTTTAGCTGCCCTCTGTATTCCAGTAGAAAATAGGGCATCCTTACTTCCCACAGTTCTGATATGCATGAATTTCAGCGCTATGCTTTAGTTAAATAACACCTTCCCTCAACAGCACATTCAAATTACCATGGTATATTAGCCCTAAGTAACTGCATAAAGTACACAATTCACTGCTAGCTCTTCAGTCCACAAATCACTATGCAAATAATAGATGCACATCATGATCAGTGACCAATCATACAACTTTCAGTCTATCAGTGACTGGTCACTGTGTATCTGTTACTCAGTTCATGCACAGACAGCAAAGTGTGCAGTTGTGTTGCCTTCTTGTCTCCCTGTGACGTTTCATCACAATGGATAATCAAAAGAGGGAACTGACCAACGAAGATGAAATTGCAGCAAAAAAGCCCAAAAGTGATGATGCTGTAAGTGAAACTTGAATCAAATATAAATGGAGTTACAGAAGAAATAGTTCATGGTGGAACTGTTGATACAGCCACCATTGAGAGGCTTCAGATAAGCAGCCACAAAAACGTACTGAAGGTGAATTTATTGACAGAAATGAGGAAAGTGATTGTGACCCAAATGTCCATTGAATGGATGAGCAAAATGTGGTATACCCATACAATGGAATTGTATTCACTGATAAAAAGAACTGAAGTGCTGGTACATGCTACCACATGGGTGACCTTGAAAACATTATGCTAAGTGAAAGAAGCAATCACAAAAGACCACATAGATTGTATGATTTTATAAAATATCCTGAATTGGCAAATCCACAGAGACAGAAAGTAGATGAATGGTTGCCTGGGGCTTTGGAAGTGGGGAATAAGGAGTGACTGCTAATGGGTATGGGATTTCTTTTAGGGGTGATGAAAATGTTTTGAAATTCCATCATGGTGATGGTTGCACAACTCTGTGACTATACACTCAATCCTTCATATCCGTAGGTTCCACATCTGTGGATTCAACCAATAGTGGATCAAAAATATTCAGAAAAAAAAATTGCATCTTTTCTGAACATGCACAGACAACTTTTCTTGTCATTATTCCCTGAACAATACAGTAGAACATCTATTTACATAGCACTTACATTGTATAAGTCATTGTAAGTAATTTAGAAATTATTTAAAATATATGGGAGGATATGCATAGGTTATTTGCAAAGACTATGTCATTTTATATCAAGGACTTGAGCATCTGCAGATTCTGGTATCCACAGAGGGTCTTGAAACAAATTCCCCACAGATACCAAGGGATGACTGTACTAAAAACTAATGAATTATGTACTTTGGGTTTTATGGTATGTGAATTATATATCAATAAAGCTGTTACTAATGAAATACAAGGTACTAAATAAATACTAGTTTCATTATTTTTTCATTTTCCTATACACTTAAAACCAACAGTAAGAGAGATTTTAATATTCTTACAAGAAATTTTAATGGTCATAGAGCAACCATAATTTTTCCCCTTGACTATTAAGAGTGTTTAATACAGTTTCAGCTTGCAGTCATTTTTATAGTCCTGCACTACCATGCAATGGAGGATTGCCTAGAATTTCTAGACCAGCTTAGCAGAAAATTCTCTAGCAATTCAGGGCTTAACCTTATTGTCCAGTTCCTTTAATTATAGGTGTGGCTTGACAAAAATGGCTTTTACTAGTATTGTCTGTGAGGGTATAGTGAAAATTAATGCTTTCAGTTTGAATCCTTATCTGTTTATCAACTAAGGTTAAAACAAATCCAATCAGTGAAGCAAATATTCAAGCTTAATTATGACTTCCAAGTTACCTCTCCTTGACAGGCAGAATCATAAGATGGCCCCCAATATTTTTGCCCCATAGTGTAAAGACTGTATATGATCCCCCCACCTTGAGTGGGGTTAGTACCAGTGAATATTATAGGATGCTCTCTCCCTTAGGCTATGTTATCTAAGATGCCATCATAGCAGACTGGAGGGGGGATCTTCTGCTGCCTTTGAAGATGTGAACTGCTATGTTGTGGAAGGGCCACATGGCCAGGGCCTGACGGCAGCCTCAAGGACTAAGAGCTAATAGTTTAATAATAATAATAATAATAATAATAATAATAGCTACTACTACTAATAATGGCTAATAGCCAGCAAGAAAGTGGGACTCCATCCTGTAGCCACAGGAACTAAATCTGCCAACACCTCAAATGAACTTGGAAGAGAACTTAAAGCTCCAGATAAGAATGTAGCTCAGCCGAAACCCTGATTTCAGCTTTGTGAGACCCCAAATAGTCCCACTTGCCATGCCCAAACTTCTGACCTATAGAAACTGTGAGATAATAACCGGGTGTTGTTTTACATGGCTAAATCTGTGATCATGTGTTATGCTGCAATAGGAAAGGTATACACTTGACAACCAGAGCCAATAAAACGTTGACTTAGTTTTCTTCACAGAAATCCTGGTGGGGGCACCTGTCTCCAGAGAGGAGTAGCAGCATGTTTGCCAGCAGCCCCTGTGCAAAGTCAGGGTTTCTGAATCTCAAGGTTTCCTCTCCTATAATGCACCCCACTGCATGTGCAGCAACACTTGGCCCTTTTCATGTCACCCAGTGGGATTGCAGCTCAGAGAAATGATGCAATGATGTTTCTCTGGCTACTGCTATTGCTGTGAGTAATAAACTGTCTTTTGTCTCTGACCCAGAAAGCCTGTGTCTTCTGGCTGTATCTATAGAACTGTGACAAGATACCTTGTTGCCTTGCTAGCAGAATAAAATCTCAAGCCCTTTCACACACAGCTCCTGGCTTGACATACACAACGATTTGTGTATCTATCCATCTGTTAATGGGCATTTGGGTTGTTCTCTGTTTGGCGGTTTTTAATAAGTAAAGCTGCTTAAACATCCATGCATAAGTCTTTGTATGAACATGTATTTCCTTTTCTCTTGGGTAAATACCTAGGTGTGAAATGCCTGGATCGTTTAGTAGGTGTATGTTTATTTTTAAAAAGAAATTTCCAAACTATATTCCAAAGTGGTGGTACCATTTTTTATTCACCCCAAAAGAATATGAGAGTCCCAGTTCCTCCACATCCCTGTCAGCCCTTGATATGCTCAGTCTTTAAATTTTTTTTTTTTTTGAGACGGAGTCTCGCTCAGTCGCCCAGGCTAGTGTGCAATGGTGCGATCTCGGCTCACTGCAAGCTCCGCCTGCCAGGTTCACGCCATTCTCCTGCCTCAGTCTCCCGAGTAGCTGGGACTACAGGCGCCCGCTACCACGCCCGGCTAATTTGTTTTTTTTTTTTTTATATTTTTAGCAGAGACGGGGTTTCACCATGTTAGCCAGGATGGTCTGGGATCTCCTGACCTTGTGATCTGCCCACCTCGGCCTCCCAAAGTGCTGGGATTACAGGCATGAGCCACTGCGCCCGGCCAGTCTTTAAAAATTTTAACCATTCTAATGGGTAGGTAGGAGTATCTCATTGTAGTTTTAATTTGTATTTTCCTAATTACTAATTTGCTAATATGCGAATGTCTATATATCTTCTTTGGTGAAGAGTCTATTCAAATCTTTAGTCCATTAAAAAAAAAACTGTTTTAAAGTCTTTATCTGCTAATCCCATCATCTCTGTCATTTCAAGGTCTTTCTGTTGACTACTTTTCTCCTGGTTCCAGGTCGTATCTTGCTGCTTCTTCACATGTCTAGAGGTTATGTATTGTATGCTATAAATTATGAATGCTACAGAGTTGAATGTCTACATTTGTTATGTTCTGTACTAGAGTGTTGGATTTTGTTCTGCCCGGCAGTTCGTTTCCTTACAGATCATCTTGGTAGTTCCCAGGGTTGGTTTAAAGCCCTGTTAGGTGGATCTAGAGCAGCCTTTCTGGGGATTTCTCCACTCTGGCTGATCAGTACTTGAGCATCTCCAGACCCGTTCAGGCTCCGGTAGTTCAACTCTCAGCTCCCTAGTGTTCTTTGCTCAGTCGCATGGAGTCTTTCTTGTCCTACAAAGGAGTAGCTTGGTATTTAGCCACAGCCTCCAGGACACCCCTATGCAGATATCTGCAACTCCTCCTCTGCAAGCACTCTCCCAGTGGGACCATGCCCTGCACATTCTGACTGTCTCCATAATCCAGAGTTCCAATTTCTGTCTCCTCAGTTCAGCAGCAACGCTGTGCTATGCTGGGCTTCCTCCCTGTGCCACAGTCTGGAAAGTGCCTAAAGTCAGAAAGGGTTATGAAGGGACTCTCAGGGACCACAGTCTTGTGCCTCCTTTTACCCAATGTCTGAAAACTGTAATTTCATATATTTTGTCCAGTGTTATTTTTGCTTACTGCGGGAGGGCTAGGCCAGTATCAGTTAATCTGTTGTGGCCAGAAGAAGAATCCTAAGTGTGCTATATTGGGAAATTTCATTTAGACAGGTGGTCAGGGAAGGCTTCCCTGAGGAACAAATAATGATTGAAATGAAAAGCCATGGAGAAGTGGCTCACCTGGTCTCCTGAAGTGTCCACCTTTTGCGTCCCCACTAGTTCCTCTGAGATTTTTAGGTAAAAGGGTTATTAAGGTGGATTTAAAGAAGTTTTGTCTTATTTCTGGTTTTCAGCTAACTAGCAAAACTGAAATGTGTCTAGAGCTAGTCCCAGGTAATTTCTCCTAACTCTTCACAAGTTAATCACAGATTCACAAAGTGAACTTTTTAAAGCTATTTGTTTTGTTAGTCTAGGAAGTAAACATGCTAATGTGACTAACGAAATGTCTTGAAGAAACATTAAAGTTTGGAAATAATGTCCATCTCTGGCAAATAGTGGAACTTAGCCCTCCCAAAATACTACAGGTATCAGTTATGAAGGCTACAAGTTTGTATCAAAGAGGTGGAATGAAGGGATGTGGGAGACTGGGTTTAAATTTTTGCTTTGCTTTTTTTTGTTTGTTTGGAGTGCAGTGGTGCAATCATAGCTCACTGCAGCCTGAAACTCCTAGACTTGAGGGATCCTCCCATTTCAGCCTCCTGAGTGTCTGGGACTACAGGCATGTTCCACCACACCTGGCTAAGTTTTTTAGTTTTAAGTAGAGCCAGGGTCTCACTATGTTGGTTTCAAACTCCTGGCCTCAAATGATCCTCCAGCCCTGGCCTCTGAAAGTACTGAGATTACAGGTGTGAGCCACTGTGCCCAGCCTCCAATGCTTTTTCTAGCTGCCAACCTTGGGCAGGTCCTTTGACACCTCTGGGCTGTGTGTGTGAGTGTATGTGTGTGCGTGTGTTCTCTTCTGTAGATGAGGAAGTGAGGTTAGCTCCTTTCTGGCTTCAAGGCAGCAAGTAGAGGCCTTTTGTTACATGCATGTGGTTTCAGAATCAGACCTGTAAATGAACCTTGGGCTTGCCACCCACAGTCTGGGAGGCCTTGGAAAATGTACTGCTTCCTCTGGAGCCCCAGGTTTCTCTTTAAAACTGGAATAACTAATGTTAAGGTTATCATGAGGACAAACGATGTAACAAACCATGTGCTCAGCTCAGAGTCCAGCACAAGGTAAAGGTATGTAACAGGCCACCAAAAAAATGAACCTCCTAAAGTAATGGGTGGTAAGTTAGCACAGTATGCCTATCTGTACTGCATTTGATGCTTCTGCAAGTCCTGGCTGCTAAGCATGTGTTGCCCTAGTGAATGTAAATTTTAATAGGAAAAGAATAATTCCAAGCACTTAGAAAGTGAACGAGGCAATGATTTTTACATGTGTATGGATCAAACGGAATCGTTCCACTGAATGTGCATGAGCCCTCGCCTCAGGGCTGGTGAAGGCAGCCAACAGCTGTTTCTATTTAATTCTTCAACTGGATCTCGCCCATTCCCAGCCTCCCAGCTCTACCAGAGCAGCTGGAAGTCCTCACAGATTCTTTTGTGAAGCTTCCCTTCCCAGGGCAGGCCGGAGCCAGCCCTGCTTTCCCTGTATGTTTGCTGTGATTCCTCTAGTTTTGACTTGACCTCCTGTGCCTGTTAGTTCCCATGCAGTTCTGAATTGGTCTTTTGAGCTTTTAGCTATTGCCGAAGCCTCTGACTGTTCTTCTCTCAAGGTGGGAAGGAATGAATATGGGAATATGGGGAAACAGAATAAGCTTTTGTGGTGCACACTGTTCGTTGCCAACTCAAATTCATTGTCCCTGTCTCTTTTGCTAGTGGAACCTCAGTTTTGTTCAGGGTGGTAATATGCCCGATAAAATGTTGACTTCAACCCTCGCAGCTAGGGGTGGCCAAGTGGAGTAGTCTGGCCGATAAGATGTAAGAGGAAGTTGCCGAGTGGGGCTGTTGGGAAAGCTCTTTATAAAGGAGCTATCTCAAAGGCTCATGCTTTTTTTTTTCTCCACTTCACCAGGCACTTCACTGGGCCTGACTGCAGAAGCACTGCCTGGAGGTGTAGGAAACATCTCACAAAAATGGAGCTGAAGGCCATGGTCTCGGATGAAAGAGGACAGAGCTCAAAATAGGGTGAGTTACCCCTGGCACCATGGAGCTGCCAAACCAACCTTGGATGACCTAACTCTGGAATCCTTTTTGACATGAAAAGAATGGAACTCCTGTTTTAAGGTAATGTTTAGTTGTTTCTTCTGTTATTTGCAGTATAATGCAAACCTAAGTGATACTACTTTTTGTGTGAAAATAAGATAAGTATTTGTCTCTATCCATGGGAGAAGTAATAAACTCACCAGCGTAGAATGAATTTAAGCAAAGGTTAGATAGACATCACTCAGGGGTGTTTAAAGGGATTCTTGCATTAAGTGGAAAGTTGAACTTGGCAGAAAAGCAGAATGTTTATTAAAGAAAAACCATTTGGGATAAAAGTGGCTTATGGCACCTCAAAGTTAAATTTCAATTACTGTAAAATAAAATTTCTTTATTATTTTAGCACTTAAGGAAGCTACAATTCTATGTGTATAACATATTTCTGTTTCCTACATTTTTTTTCAAATCTATGAGGATTAAGAAAACATTTTTAAAATCTGCAGGATTTTAGGAAACATGGCAGAATTTTCATTCAGTGAATCAAGTTCACCTTAGTTAAAAAGTTGATTTTAAAAATCGTATCATTTATGACAGCCTGGGTGAAACTGGAGGACACTACGCTAAGTGAAAAAGCCAAGCACAGAAAGACAAATACTATATGATCTCACTCATATGTGGAATCTTAAATATGGAACTCACAGAAGCAGAGAGTAGAATGGTGGTTACCAAGGTTCAGGGTTGAGGAGAGGAGACTGGAAAGTTGGTAAAAGGATACAAAACTTCAGTTAGGAGGAATCTGTTCTGCAGATCTATTGTACAACATGGGATTATAGTTAATAACAATGTATTGTATACTTGAAAGTTGCTCAGAATAGATTTTAAATGTTCTCAGCACACACACAAAGAGATAAGTATGTGAGGTAATAGATATGTTAATTGGCTCGATTTAGTTATTTCACAATGTATACGTACAGCAAAACATCATGTTGTACACTATAAATATATACAATTTTTATTTGTCAATTAAGAAACTAATAATTTAAAAAGTCAAACTTTCTCAACTATAAAAAAGATTGTTTCATGTGTAGCCTTCTGGGACTCCTAATTAAGCATGGTAGCTTGAACACATGCTTATCTTGGTTCCTTCTTAAAACCTCATTAAAATTAAAGATATGAAAAATGGATAAGCCCAAGGAAATGAAGAGAATGTAAGAGATAAGAAGAGCAGACAAGAACTTTTAAGAAATTTACAGAAGATAGAGAATGGATGTGAAAATAGTAGAAAAATTAGTAGGGAAAAAAAGGTAAAAATGAGTGCCTACAACCTATAACCAACATCATATTTAATAGTGAAATATTGTAAACTTCCTGCCTGTGATTGGAAATAAGACAAGAATGCCTACTATTGATATCTCCACTTCTACTCAACATTGTACTGAATGTACAATAAAACATAAAATAACACCATTTTCAAAAGCAACTCAAAACATCAATGTCTAGGGATAAATCTAGTAAAAGATTTTAAAGACTGCCATACAAAAAAACTATATTGTGTCATTAAAATAAATTAAAGAATATCCTTTAAAAATGGAAGGATTTACTATGTTCATGGATTGGAAGAGCTAATATTATAAGAGACAATATTGTAAAATTGTAATTCTTTCCAAATTAATTTGTTGGTTCAATGGAATTCTAATCAAAATCCTGGTAGATCATTTTGTGGAAATTGATAAACTGATTCTAAACTTTATTTGAAAATGCAAAGACTCAACAATAGGGAAGACAGCCTAAAGAAGAACAAAGCTTGTAAACTTATTCTTAAACCACAATTATTGTGATGGTTTTGTTGTTATTGTTGTTGTTTTGAGATGCAGTCTTGCTCTGTCACCTAGGCTGGAGTGCAATGGCATGATCTCGGCTCACTGAAACCTCTGCCTCCTGGGTTCAAGTGATTTTCCTGCCTCAGCCTCCTGAGTAGCTGGGATTACAGGCATGTGCCACCATGCCCAGTTAATTTTTGTATTTTTAGTAGAGACAGAGTTTCACCATGCTGGCTAGGCTGGTCTCAAACTCCTGACCTCAAGCGATCTGCCTGCTTTGGCCTCCCAAAGTGCTGGGATTACAGGTATGAGCCACCATGCCCAGCCTGTGATGGCTTATCTTCTACCAACATCACAATTTGCTTGGAATTTAGTTTTTGATATGGTATGAGGTAGGGATCAAGATGCATATTTCTAGAAGATAACATAGGTACAAAATACACTAATTGTATAGGAAAATATTGATGTGTGTTCTTACATTAAAATAAAAAACTTCATTCATCAAAAGACCTATTAAGATAGTTAAAAGGTGAGCAGAAGAGTAAGATAAGATATTCACAATACATATAATGAGCAAAGGGCTTTTATCAAGAATATACAAATAATTCTGTCAAATCCATAAGAAAAAGACTACAATCGAATGAGAGACTCACTGATATTAAATAACTTTTTCAAATATACAACAACATAACAATAATTAAAAGCAGAGGCTCTAGAATAAGGTCATCTGAGTTCAAATTCTAGCTCTGCCTTTTACTAGCCTTGTTGTCTGCTATGAATTTCTTAACCTCTTTCTGTTCCTGTTTCCTACTAGTGATAGCACTTATATATTATGGTTATTGCAAGGCTAAAGTGAGCTAATACAAGCAAAGCTCTGAGAATAATGCCTAGCCCTTTGTTTTGACTACATACATTTTTATTTTTATTATTAAGAATTGGGAAAACAAATCTTTGTTTTCATCCAAAACTCATGCTTTTGACCATTACACTATATGGCCTTCAGGAAATTTTTGCTGTTCAGTTCTCAATTCACTAAAACCTTGAATAATTTGCTGTTCATCCTCAACTCTTATCAACCTTTATATAAGTTGTATTACAGGATCAGTGCTTTATTATGAATCCACTCACTCATTTTTAAAGAAGCCTTGCAGTAAGATAAAGATAATAATGCCAGCTGGGTGTGGTGGCTCATGTAGCACTTTGGGAGGCCAAGGCAGGTGGATCACGAGGCCAGGAGTTCAACACCAGCCTGGCCAAGATGGTGAAACCACGTCTTTACTAAAAATACAAAAATTAGCCAGGCTTGGTGGCGGGCACCTGTAATCCCAGCTACTCAGGAGGCTGAGGCAGAGAACTGCTTGAACCCGGGAGGTGGAGGTTGCAGTGAGCAGAGATCATGCCACTGGGCTCTAGCCTGGGTGACAGAGCAAGACTCCATCTCAAAAAAAAAATATATATATATATATATATGTATATAAAATAATGCTAATAATCTTTATTTACTACTTACTGCATACCAGATACTGGTCTACACAATTTACATGCCATTTCTCCTTTAACTGCCACATCAACTCTTTAAAGTAGGTATATTATTATCCCCATGTTAAATAAAAGGAAACTGAGGCACAGAAGATTTAAGAAACTTGACCAAAGTCATAGGGCTGCTAAGTGGTAGAGAGTAGATCAGTACTCAGCTCAGTTGCTCTCAGAATCTGCCATAACTTTTCTGTAGGAGTAGTCAGATAACAGTTCACTGATTTTTTTTTTAATATAAGAGTTTACATAGTGAAGCATAACATGGTTCTTTAGGATTCTCAGGGACACAGTGTAACTCAGCGAAATAATTGAAATTATTTATAATAGTAAACAATTCATATTATGTGTATATAAATTAACCTAAATAATATATTCCACATAGGCAGAAATACACTAAAATAATAACAGCAATTATTTCTGTTTAGTGGGATTAAAGGTAGTTTCATTTTCTTTTGTAAACTTTTTGTTTTTCAATTTTTCTACAATAATTTTATTAAAAGAATGTTACTGTTACAAGAAAAAAAATCAGAGAAAAATTGTATATTGCCACAATTTCCAAATGCGAATTGAAAACTGTACTTTAGGTACACAACAACAGACAGCTGTTTTCAGTCCTGCTCTTTGTGTCTCATCCAGTGGCTCATTGTACCTCAAAGACAAATTTTCGGGTGAAAATTCTGTTTCTGGATGTCAGGGTCATCTCCATATTTAACCTCAGGCTCATGTTAGGATTGACTTCATAGACTGGGTCCTCAATATTCTGGAATGTGAAGTAGCGAAGCCACTTCTTATTGCCCTTCCAGAGAGCCAAAGGCCAACAGGGAAAGAGCCATGCAAGGAAAAGGGAAAGCACTTTAGTTGGGTGGCAAGCAAGAATGTCATAGAGATAGGTACTTGGAAATCAATGTCATCGTTCGGTCTGCGGGCAAGAGACTTCCTCCACGAGTTTCAGATTTATAAATGATGACTAGAGACCTTGGGGAGTAGGGATGGGTAATCAGTTCCTTGCAAGAAGGTGAGCTCTAGAGAAATGTTCTGAGATGGAAGACGGATGCTGGGCACTTGGTTTCTGAGGTAAGCAGAGGAGTTTGAATATACTCAAAGGAAGCACGATTATCCCAGGGTGCTCCATAAGGACCTGGAAGTATTTGGTAAGGTCCTATCCCAAAGAAACTAATTCTAAGTCAGAGTCTGACAAGGAATGGGGAAAGAGACAATCTTGGCTGCAACATTTCAAGCTAACGCAGCCATAACTGGTATGGATGCCAGTTGAAGGTGCCATAAAGAAGAAAGTTGCAATAAGGTCATGATGTGAGCTGTGGTTATGGAGAGAGCAGGGAATCTTGGTTCCCTGAGATTTTTCCCTTCCCCTGCCAGTGTGATTTGGAAGATGCTGGCAGTGAGATGATCTTGCAAAAAAACCCTCAAAACTAACAAACAAAAAATCCCAAACTGAGGTCATATCCATCCACGCACCAGCTCAACCTTCTCCATCCTAGGACCTGATACTCCCACCATCCAAAGCAAAGCTCACCATTCTTCCTTCACTCCTTCCTGTCTAGGCTCTGGTTGTTTTTGAGACTTGGCTTATCTTTCTTAGAGTCTTAGGCTTATCATTCTTAGAGTCTGTCTAGATGTTTGTTTTAACCACATTTTTTATTTCTTTGGAAGAACCATGGCTTCAAAAAAGTACAGGGAGAGAGGTGGGGCAGAGTTGAAAAATGTGACAGGAAAACAGTGAGAATTTGGCAAAAGCCAGGACTTGGTGAGAGACAGGTGAGTCTAAACGACCTAGAGGTTTCTCTGTGAGAAGCTGGACCCTTGCACCAGGACCCTGGATCAAGTACCAGGGCCCTTGGTAGCTCCCTCCTGTCATAAATGGCTTTGTTCTGAGCACATTCTGACCTTAGGAGCATACAGAGTTCATCCATAGTTACAAGAAAGGAGAGCCAGTCTATGGACACAAATGCCAGTAGATGACCACAGGGATTTTAGCTTTCTGTAGAGAAAAGCTCAGCACCAGATGGATGAACTCGTCTATGAAAAACTGAAAATGTCTCAGTATTTATAGGTGGTAATATTTTAGGAGGTAAATGGCAAAACTAAAATTTATACAGCTTGAGGACATTCATTTCCAAAAGGCATAATGTAAAGGACACAAGTTGCCTGGTGCGGGGCCTCAGTGTCCTGCCACGTTGTCTTATTTGCATTGATTGAGCAAACTGTTCACAAAGCATCCTGTAAGATCTGCTTCAGCTAAAACTAACTGAGAAACAATGGTCTTTTTGATAATTGTGCAAGATGGGAGGGACACGGATGCTATAGGAATGAGCTTCCTTAGTAATTGGCCACAAGATATTAATTTGTGATTCAATAATTACAATAGCCATATGGATGAGCCTGGTTTCTTCTCTGTGTCAATAATGTGTTACCCACTCTCTTTCAGCCGTCCACTGCCGTGGCCAAACCTTAGACTTTGTTATAACCGTTAACTCTGCAATTTCCACAATCTCAAGTAGAAGTGAACTCATTGTTCACCTTCCAGCACGCTCTTCCTGGAAACCTAGTAATCTCGCAACTTATCACATCTCTTGGTCTTATTGCCTTTTTACTGTCCCTTATCACTTCATGTTTTCACACACCCCATTATCCAGCTTAGAGTCCATGACCCAGAATTACAAGCACTCTCATCTCCTTTGCCTCTGTCTCCAACCTGCCTAGAAAAACTTCAACTTTGGCTAGCCACTTCTTTGCCTATTCACTCCTACAGCCCACAGCTGATCATGGTTGAAGAACAACACCCAGCCATGCTGGTTGGCCTCACTCTAAATTCATAACTGACAGCTTCATGTGGGCCCCGAGAGCTGCATGGAAATCCTGCTACATTTCGCTAGTTAATTCACTAGCTCTCCTAGACACCTGTTCTCACTTTCCTCAAGCCTGCCACACCTCCTTCTCTACAATCTCAGGTGAAGACATTATTTAACTTTCTTCTGCTCTCATTCCCAAATCTACCACCTACTCACCTCCATCTGGCGTCCCTCCTGTTGTTGGGGATGAATCTTAAATGTTCCTATCTCAGGTCAACCCTTCCACTTGTCCGATAGGTTCTGTCTGCTCTCACTTAATTGGGAGTAAATATCTAGCCATTCTACCCTCTGTACCCCTTTCTATAGGATCATTCCCTTCAGCAGACAAATATATTACTTTCCCCATCTTCTAATAAACAAACCTTTAACTCCACATTTCTGTCTGGCAATCACGTCATTACTTTGTCATCCATTTCAACAAAACCCCATGAAAAAACGTGCTATACATTTGGCCCTCCATACCCGAGGGTTCTGTATTTGCAGATTCAACCAACTGAGAACCAAAAATATTTGAAAAGCAGAGAAAACAAAACAAAACAAAAAAACAAAAACCAGGTTGGGTGCAGTGGCTCACACCTGTAATCCCAACATTTTGGGAGGCCAAGATGGGAGGATTGCTTGAGTGCAGGAGTTTGAGGCTGCAGTAAGCTATGATTGTACCACCGCATTCCAGCCTGGGTGACAGAGCAAGACCCTGAGTCTAAAATTTTTTTAATACAACAATAAAAAACAGCATGAATAAAAAAATATAGTATGGCAAGTATTTACTAGCACTCAGCTTGTATGAGGTATTACAAATAATCTAGAGATGATTTAAAGTATATCAGCAGTATATGTAGGTTGTTTGTAGATACTACACCATTTTATGTCAGCAACTTGAGTATCCACAGATTTTGGCATCTGAAGAGGGTTCTAGAACCAATCCCCCATGGACATTGAGGGATATCTCTGCTTCTCTCCAATCTCTCTCCTCCTACAATTTCTATACGAAGTCACTCTGATTAGGCTTTTGTTCTTAATACTCCACCTTTACTACTTTTCTGAAGGTCTCTAATAATCTCCACATAGCCAAATCCAAAGGTCTTCATCTTCCTGACCCATCAACAGAGGCGAAGGAGTTGAGAGGGCTTTTAATTCTGGATGATGAACTCTAAGCTGGATAGTGGGGAATGTGAAGACACGAAGTAGGCAAAGGACAATGAAAAGGCAATAAGACCAACAGATCTGATGAGTCGCAGGATCTTAAAACACATCATCACTCTCTTTTTCAAACACACTCTCTTCTTATCGTCCGGGACACCACAATCTCTTGTTTTCTTTCTTCCTCACTACAAAGGTGGATTTATCTTGAAGCTAAAGAAGCGTAAGTGTCAGGGCCCCTCACTGTTATGGGCCCTTTCTAAGGCCCATCTAGGAATATGCTTACATGCTCATATCTTTTTGGAATATTTGCAAAGTAAGATATTTTAACGTAATTGGTCAAACTTCCCCTCATATGCAGATGATCTGGAAGCTCCACTCTGACCCTTCTGATCTCTCATTACTGTTTTGTGCAACCTGCTCCAGACATACACAGAGCTGCTAGTGCTGAACAATGCCCACCTCTGCAGAAACTCTTGAGCAATCACTGAAAAGTACAGGCATGCTAAAACCTAGATCCCTTGCCTTGAGTCAGTGCAGTTCTGAAGTGTAACCTACACGGCTGAGTTTCCCTGTGGATCGGAAAGAAACTGCCCTCTGGGATTTTGCCTGAGATCATGCTCTTGCTGGGTGTCCTCTCCTGCCTATTCTGCTTCCTGCAGCACATTCCTGGTCTCCTGAGGTGCTACATGGTCACGTTCACAGTGATCCTTGTCTCTGGGTCTATTTTGGGGATGTCAACCTAAGGCCACATTGATCATCAACATCCTCTAACATCAAACAGAGACACAGCCAGACAGTAAGTGCACCCAACCTTGCCAAAAATGTCAAACCAGAATCTTATCAAGCTTCTAAATGCAATGACCAATTTAGAGGAAATTCAGCAGTCAGAGAACACAAAAAATACATGACGCATAGGGATTTGGTTAGAAAAATACAGACTGTGGGAAACTCTACAGAGAAAACAATCTGATTCCTTAAACAAATTAATTACAAAAAAGAGATAAGAAATCTATGGATTTTTAAAAAACTGGAGACATATCAATTAATCACAACTTTAAATTCTGATTCAAACAAACCATAAAAATAAATGTATGGCATCTCGTGAGATCCTTAGAGATTTGGATACAATATCTGAGAATATTCAGACATTATTAATCATGTTTGCTGAAGTATGTTTAGGGCATTGTTATTTTCAAAGAATTCTTATATTTTAGAAATACATATGGAAATATTGATAGACAAAATACTGTAATATGTAGAAATTGCTGTAAAGCTGCAGAGGAAAGGAGAAAGCGGGTGGAGTACAGTGGAAACAAGACTGGCCATGAATCCATCATTGTTGAAACTGGGTGTAGGGGTTCCTGGGAATATACTATACTATTCTGTCTACTTTTATATAATTTGAAAGTTTCCATATTAGAAACTTAAAAACTTGCCCTTGTGTGAGATGGTATTGGAATATTAGAATGACTGTAAGTATTTTGGAGATTGAATTAAGTTGAATTGGAGATATGTTTAGTTTGGGTTTAGTGGGATGTATTTATGTGGTTTGCAGTTTCTCCTGTGGGTGGCTGAGTTTTTTCTATCCCTCTGGAGTAGGAGTGCTTGGAGGAGTTCTCCTACTGCCCAGGGTACTGGCTTAACTGGAATTGAGGCAAAGGTGGGAGGGCAGAAATGAAAACCTGCTATCAATGTGGCATATAGTACGCAGCACTGGAAGTGTGTGAGAGTGAAAGGGAAACAAGGTTTGAAAAGTAGTTGTAGACAATTCTTCTCAGCATCAGATATGTAAAATTATAAGCTCTTTTTGTAAAATTCAATTATTTGATGCTTCATCCGAATGGAAGTTCTCTCTTATCAGGAGTACAAAGGAATACAATTAAATATGTACTATATACTTCTGTCTAATTTTAAAAATTGTGGTGAAACACACAGAACATAAAATTTATCATCTTAACCATTTTTAGGTGTTTTTTTCAGTGGTATTAAATATATTCAGGAGCCAGGTGCAGTGGCTCATTCCTGTAATCCCAGTACTTTGGGAGGCTGAGGTGGCAGAATCACTTGAGTCCAGGTGTTCAAGAGCAGCCTGGGGAACATAGTGAGACCCTCATCTCTACAAAAAGAATTTAAAAAATCTTTTAAAAAAGAATTAAAGACCGGGCATGGTGGCTCACACCTGTAATCCTAGCACTTTGGGAGGTCGAGGTAGGCAGATCGCCTGAGGTCAGGAGTTTGAGACCATCCTGGCCAATGTGGTGAAACCCCATCTCTACTAAAAATGCAAAAAATTAGCTGAGCGTGTTGGCGGGCGCCTGTAATCCCAGCTACTTGGGAGGGTGAGGTAGGAGAATTGCTTGAACCCAGGAGACGGAGGTTGCAGTGAGCCGAGATGGTGCCACTGCACTCCATCCTGGACGACAGATTGAGACTCCATCTCAAAAAAATAGATAAATAAAATAAAGAATTAAAAATAAATAAGTAAATTCATAGTGTTGTGCAACCATCACCACCATAACTCCTTCATCTTAACTCCATAACTCTTTCGTCTTGTGAAATGGAAACTCCATACCTATTAAACAATAACTCTCAATTCTCCCCTCCCCCAAACCTCTGGCAACCACCATTCTACTTTTTGTCTCTATGATTTTAATGACTCTAAGTACCTCATATAAGTGGAATCATTCAGTATTTGTCTTTCTGGGACTGGCGTATTTCACTTAGCATAATGTCCCCAAGTTTTATCCACATAGCACATGTCAGAATTTCCTTTCTATTAAAGGCTGAATAATATTCCGTTGTATGCATACATCACATATTGCTTATCTTGCTTCCACATTTTAGCTATTGTAAATAACATGGGTGTGAAATATCTCCTTGAGATCCTGCTTTCAATTCCTTGGGGTATATACCCTGAAGTGGAATTGCTGGATCATATGGTAATTCTATTTTTAATTTTTTGAGGAACTGCCATACTATTTTTCACATTGGCTATTCCATTTTACATTTTCACCAATAACACATAAGAGTTTCAATTTCTTACATCCTTGCCAACACTTGTTATTTTCTGATTTTTTAAAAAAATAATAGCCACCCCAATGGGGGTGAATGATATCTCATTGTGGTTTTGATTTGCATTTCCGTAATGATTAGTAATGTTGAGCATCTTCTCATGTGCATACTGGTTATTTGTATATCTTCTTTGGAGACATGTCTTGATATGGTTATGGTTTGGCTGTGTCCCCACCCAAATCTCAACTTGAATTGTATCTCCCAGAATTCCCCCATGTTGTGGGAGGGACCCAGGGGGAGGTAGTTGAATCATGGGGGCTGGTCTTTTCTGTGCTGTTCTCATGATAGTGAATAAGTGTCATGAGATCTGATGGGTTTATTAGGGGTTTCTGCTTTTGTGTCTTCCTCATTTTCTCTTGCTGCCACCATGTAAGAAGTGCCTTTTGCCTCCCAGCCCAGCCATGTGGAACTGTAATTCCAGTTAAACCTCTTTTTCTTCCCAGTTTTGGGTATGTCTTTATCAGCAGCGTTAAAATGAACTAATACATTAGATTGGTACCAGTAGAGTGGGGAGTTACTGAAAAGATACCTGAAATTGTGGAAGCAACTTTGGAACTGGGTAACAGGCAGAGGTTGAAACAGTTTGGAGGGCTCAGAAGAAGTCAGGAAAATGTGGAAAAGTGTGGAACCTCCTAGAGACTTGTTGAACAGCTTTGATCAAAATGCTGATAGTGATATGTACAATAAAATCCAGGCTGAAGTGGTCTCAGATGGAGATGAGGAACTTTTTGGGAATTGGAGCAAAGGTGACTCTTGTTATGCTTTAGCAAAGAGACTGGTGGTATTTTGCCTCTGCCCTAGAGATTTGTGGAACTTTGAACTTGAGAGAGATGATTTAGGGTATCTGATGGAAGAAATTTATAAGCAGCAAAGCATTCAAGAGGTGACTTGTGTGCTGTTAAAGGCATTCTGTTTTATAAGGGAAGACGAGCATAAAAGTTTGGGAAATTTGCAGCCTGACTATGCAATATAAAAGAAAAACCCATTTTCTGGGGAGAAACACAAGCCAGCTGCAAAAATTTGCATAAGTAGCAAGGAGCCTAATGTTAATCCCCAAGACCATGGGGAAAATGTCTCCAGGCCATGTCAGAAAACTTCATGGCAGCCCCTCCCATCACAGGACTGGAGGCCCAGGAGGAAAAAGTGGTTTTGTGGGCCAGGCCCTGGGTCCTTGTGCTGTGTGCAGCCTACGGACTTGGTGCCCTGTGTCCCAGCCACTCCAGCCATGGCTGAAAGAGGCCAATGTACAGCGCGGGCTGTGTGGCTTCAGAGGGTGGAAGCCCCAAGCCTTGGCAGCTTCCATGTGGTGTTGAGCCTGCAGGTACACAGAAGTCAGGAAGTGAGGTTTGGGAACCTCTGCCTAGATTTCAGAAGACGTGTGGAAATGCCTGGATGTCCAGGCAAAAGTTTGCTGCAAGAGTGGAGGCCTCATGGAGAACCTCTGCTAGGGCAGTGTGGAAGGGAAATGTGGGGTCGAAGCCCCCACACAGAATCCCTACTGGGACTACCTCTTTGCAGATGTGACTAAGGATATTGAGATGAGGGGATGATCCTGGATCATCATGGTTTTGAAATGTGAGAACATGAGATTTGGAGGGGCCAGGGTGGAATGATGTGGTTTAGCTGTGTCCCCACCCAAATCTCAACTTGAATTGTATCTCCCAGAATTCCCCCATATTGTGGTAAGGACCCAGGCGGGTAATTGAATCATGGGGGCCAGTCTTTCGCACGCTGTTCTCATGATGGTGAATAAGTCTCACAAGACCTGATGGGTTTATTGGGGTTTCTGCTTTTGCTTCTTTCTCATTTTCTTTTGCTGTCACCATGTAAGAAGTGCCTTTTGCCTCCTGTCATGATTCTGCAGCCTCCCCAGCCATGTGGAACTGTGAGTCCAATTAAACCTCTTTTTTTTCTTCCCAGTTTTGGGTATGTCTTTATCAGCAGCATGAAAAGGGACTAATACATGTCTATTTAAGTCCTTTGCTTACTTTTGAATCAGGTTGTTTTAATTAAGGATTGCTTAAAGTCTATCAGGACTATAGACACCAAGGAAGTTTGTGTGTGAAGACACTGATTTTATGCATTTTATGCTTACAAGCTAAGAATAATTTAAAAACTGTGCTCAATCATGCCAGAAGGAAAAGTGATTATTTTTCTACTTTCCTTATAGAAAATAACAGTAAAAAACAACTGAAATATAAAGAGTTATTTTAAAAGTATGCAGCTCAAATATGTAAAGATACAAATGTAGGAGTGTATCAGGCAGTTAAATAATTAAAAATATTATGGAATTTATGAATGTTACCTTAAATAGCTATTTTTAAAGAGGGGAGGAGTTTTGCAGATGTGATTAAAATAAGGATCTTGACATGAGAATATTGTCCTGGATTATCCAGGTGGGACCTAAAGGACCTTCACATTATTTATTATATTTGTCAGCTTTTAAAAACTGCGATTTGATGTGATTTTTCCCATTCTAAATGTATATTCATATTTGTATTTAATTTTAATTTTATATACTTTTTCTTTAAGATGGATGCCAAAATTGTATAAGCTTCAGGATCTTCTGCCCACTGATCATTCCTGCTTAGTTTCCTTCCTCGATTCTTCCTTTTCTCTCTCATTTCCAAACTTTGGGGTGCCCCAGGATTCAGTTCTCAGACTTGTCACCATCTAGATTCACTCCATAGGTACAGGTAGTCAGGGTTTAATCAGGGAAGCAGAATCATGATGAGTATTACTGAATGGGGCTTGTTATTGGAGTAAGACCTCATACAATTGTGGAAGAAGCTAGGCAAGGAGGAGTCTGAAAGGGGGAGTTGAAGAGATGAGAGGAAAGTCACTACCAGCCCTCCTGAAGCACTGGGGTGGGCGGATGAGTTTGTGCTTCCAAAGGCACACCCAGCTGCAAAAGTGGGACTGAGAAGGAGAGACATAGATGTCCGGGAAGGCTGTTGCCGCCAAGCTGGCTGGTGGGCCTGGGGCTTCTGTTGTCGCAGGAGAAGCTGGATGCAGTGTGGGGAAGACCGAGAGGCTGGAGTCCCCCACCCCTCTCTGTCTGTCTCCCTGAGTATCTAATCAGACACCCCTGGAAGAACAATGGCGGCTGCTTCACTTCTACCTTCCAGTCTCATGCGAAGTTCTTTCTTGGTCAATGCTAATGTATAACCGTACAAGGAAAGAAATTCTGGACATGTAATTACAGTTTAGCCAACTTAACACAGTTTCAGGCTGCCACACTGTGTAGCCTCACTTTGTCTCATGGCTTTACATTCTACCTGTATACCAATGATTCACAACTGTATAGGCCCTGTCTGACCTTCTCTGAAATCCAGACTTAAGTCTAACTCCCTACTAAAGCACGATTTGTATATTTTATAGGGTTTTCACATTTAACATCTCCAAAACTGAGTTCATCCTCTTATCTGAACCTATTTTTCCAGAATCTTCCTCTGAGAAATAGTGCAAAGACCAAAAGCTTTGGGGTCACCTTATTTCTTTCTCTCCCACTCAAAAAGTAATCTAAAAATCCTACAGGTTATTCCTTTAAAAAAATTCATTTTCTATAATGAATCCCTTCTATAATAAGCTGAAAAAATGCTCTCCAAAAGACTTTCATATCCTAATCTCTGGAATCTGTAAACGTTATTTTATATAGCTACTTAAAAGGGAGGGGGGGACATCTTTGCAGATGTGATTAAGGATATTGAGATGAGGGGATGATCCTGGATTATTCAGGCGGGACCTAAATACAATGACATGTATCCTTATAAAAAGGAGGTGGAGGGAGTCTTGATAGATACAGAGGAGAAGGGGATGATGGAGCAGAGAGAGAGGAAGAGAGAGGCAAGAGAGAGAAAAGAGATGAGAAGATGCTGGCCTTGAAGACTGGAGTGATGCAACCACAAGCCAACATCCAGCAGAGGCTGCAGGAGCCAAAGAACAGATTCCCCACTAAGCTTCTGAAGGGCATGCACCTTGCTGACACCTAAATATTGGCTCAACAATACTGATTTGGGACTTCTGCCCTCCAGAACTGTGAGAGAATAAATGTCTTTTGCTTTATATCACCAAATTTGCAGTACTTTGTTATAAGAAATGAATATACCTTTTTACCATTTTCTGTCTGATAACCCTGTTTCAGAGTACCCTCATCTCTTGTGTGGAGTATCACCTAGCCTCCGGTCTAATGGGTCTCTCTGTGTCTGCCCTTGTTCCACCCCCTATAGTCTAGTACAACACAGCAGTCAGAGTGAATATTTGAAAATAGAAGTCAGATCATGTCACTCCTTATTCAAAAACCATCAGTTATCTCCTGTCTCATGTAGAGTAAAACCTCAATTTCTCAAATAGTAATAGTCTACACAGGCCTATGGGATTGGCTTGCTTCTGACTGTCTCACTTTATCTCTGATGCTTCATATTAGTAGCATCAGCTTCCTTGGTGCTCCTTAAGTATGCTACACGTGTTCCTGCCTCAGAACTTTGGCACTTGCTTCTTCATCTGTATAGAGTGCACTCCCTGTCTGATATGGTTTAGATGTTTGTCCCCTCCAAATCTCATGTTGAAATGTGATGCCCAGTGTTGGAGATGGGGTCTGGTCGGGGGTTATGGGGGAGAATCCCTCATGAGTGGCTTAGCACCATCCCCTTGGTGATGAGTGAATTCTTGCTCAGTTAGTTCGTGCAAGATCTGATTGGTTAAAAGAGTCTGGGACCTCCCCCTTCTCTCTCTTGCTCCTGCTCTAGCCACATGTTGTTCTTGGTTCCACTTTGTCTTCCACCATGATTGTAAGCTTCCTGAAGCTCTCACCAGAAGCCTAGCAGATGTTGATACCATGCTTGTACAGCCTGCAAAACCGTGAGCCAGTTAAACCTCTTTTCTTTTTAAATTATCTGGTCTCAGATATTCCTTTATAGTAACACAAGGATGCACTAATACAGAAAATTGATACTGAAGCATGGGACATTGATATAAAGATACCTGAAAGTGTGGTAGTGGCTTTGGAGCTGGGTATCAGGCAGAGGGTAGAAGAGTTTGGGGGGCTCAAAAGAAGACAGGAAGACAAAGGAAGGTTTGGAACTTCTTAGAGACTGGTTAGGTGGTTGTGACCAAAATGCTGATAGAGATATGGACAGTGAAGTCCTGACTGATGAAGTCTCAGATGGAAATGAGGAAGTTATTGCGAACTGGAGCAAAGGTCACCCATTTTATGTTTTAGCAAAGAACTTAGCTGCATTGTGTCCATGTCTTAGGGCTCTGGAAGTTTGAACTTAACAGTGATGACTTAGGGTATCTGGTGGAAGAAATTTCTAAATAGTAAAGCATTCAAGATGTGGCCTGGCTCCTTCCAATAGCCAGGATCAGATATAGGAGCAAAAGAATGATTTAAAGTTGGAACCTATATTTAAAATGGAAGCAGAGTGTAAAAATTTGGAAAAGTCACAACCTGGCCGTGTGATAGAGGAAAAAAGAGCATTTTCAGGAGAGGAATTCAAGTGGGCTGTGGAGCAACCACTTGCTAGATTAGCATGACTAAAAGGAAGCCAAGTGCTAATATCCAAGACAATGGGAAAAGTCCTGGAAGGCATTTCAGAGATTTCTGAAGCAGCCCCTTCCATCATGGACCCAGAGGCCTAGAAGAAAAGAATGGTTTCAGGGGTCAAGCCCTGGGCTCTGCTTCCCTGTGCAGCCTCAGGACACTGCTCCCTGCATTCCAACTGCTCCAACTCCAGCTGCAGCTGCAGCTCAAAGGAGTCCAGGTAAAGCTTGAGCCACAGCTCTTGAGGGTGCAAGCCACAAGCCTTGGCAGTTTCCACATGGTGTTAAGTGTGAAGGAGGCTTGGAGGATTCCAGCTGGATTTCAGAGGATGGGTGGAAAAGCCTGGGTGCCCAGGCAGAAGCCTGCTGCAGAGGTGGAGCCCCCACCAGAGAAACTCTACTAGGGTGGTGCAAAGGAGAAACGTGGGGTTGGAGACTTCATGCAGAGTGCCTACCAAGGGACTGCCTAGTGGAGTGGTGGGAAGGAGGCCACCACCCTCCAGACCTGAGAATGGTTGATTCATTGGCAGCTTGCATCCTCTGTCTGGAAAAGCCACAAGCACTCAATTCCAACCCATGAGAACAGCCACATGGGCTGCACCCTGCAAAGCCACAGAGACAGAGCTGTCCAAAGCTTTGAGAGCCCACCCCTTTCACAATTGTGCCCAGGATGTGGGATATAGAGTCAAAGATTATTTTAGAATTTTAAGATTAAATGACTGCCCAACTGGGTTTCAGACTTGTTTGAGGCCTATTGCCCCTTTCTGTGGCTGATTTCTCCCTTTTGGGATGGGACTGTATCCTCAATGCCTATACTACCATTGTATCTTGAAAGTAAATAATTTGCTTTTGATATCACAGCCTCATAGGTGGAAGGAACCCATCTCTAGATAAGACTTTGGACTTTGGGACTTTTGAGTTAAGGTGAGGACAAGTTAAGACTCTGGGGGACTATTGCAAAGGCACGATTGTATTTTGAAATGTGAGAAGGACATGAAATTGGGAGGGCCAAGGGTGGAATGATATGGTTTGGATGTATGTCCCCTCAAAATCTCTTATTGAAATGTGATTCCCAATGTTGAAGGTGGATCCTAGTGGGAGGTGATTGGATCATGGGGACAGATCCCTCATGAACAATGTATTAGTCCATTTTCATGCTGCTGATAAAGGCATACATAAGACTGGGCAATTTACAATAGAAAGAGGTTTAATGAACTTACAGTTCCACATGCTGGAGAGGCCTCACAATCTTGGTGGAAAGCAAGGAGGAGCAAGTCACATTTTACATGGATGGCAGTAGGCAAAGAGAGAGAGCTTGTGCAGTGGTACTCCTCTTTTTAAAACCATCAGATCTTGAGAGATTTATTCACTATCATGAGAACAGCATGGGAAAGGCCTGCCCCCATGATTCAGTTACCTCCCAGCAGGTCTTTCCCACAACATGTGGGAATTCAAGATGAGATTTGGGTGGGGACACAGCCAAACCATATCAAATGGCTTAGCACCATCCATTTGGTGAGGAGTGAGTTCTCACTGAGTTCACATAATATCTGGTTGTTTAAGTCTGAAACCTCTTCCTTCTCTCTCTTGCCCCTGCTCTCACCATGTGATATGCCTGCTCCTGTTTCACCTTCTGCCATGATCGTAAGCTTCCTGAGGACTGAACTAGAAGCTGACCAGATGTTGGTGCCATGCTTATATAGCCTGCAAAACCATGAACCAATTAAACCCCTTTTCTTTATAAATTACCCAGTCTCAGGTATTCCTTTATAGTAATGCAGAAATGGCCTAACACATTGTCCCTTCCATGGCCATGTGGTTTACCTCTTTACCTGATAGATAAGACCTTTTTCTGACCATCCTTTTCAAAATAACAACCCCCCAACCTCACTCCCCTGCATTTCTGTCCTTTTCCCTTCTTCTTCCTTCATATACATATATATATTCTTGCTTGGTTGTTTGTCCTCTCCCTTTAGAATATAAGCTCTGTGAGGGCAGGATATTTCTTCGTTTTTTTTCACTCTTGAATCCTATGCCTAGAAAGGGCTATGACACATAATGGATGCTGAATAATATTTGTTGAATGAATAAATTATCTAAGAATGCCAGGCTAGTTTTATATTACAAATATTTTGCTCCATTAAAAGGTCATGTGTTGAGTTGCAATAGGCAGCAGAAAATATCAGCCAACTCATTTCATGATTTTATTAATATTCCTTGGAGACAGGATGCTTGCACTTTTCAAAATGTCACTCTGGTCAGCAACTGAACCCTATGCTGCTATTCTGTTGTAAAGTATATAATGGGACTGTCATGCATTCCAGAAATGGAGATAAGATCATGTTTTTCCCAGCCCTCTGCTTTAAGCTGGAAGGAAAGGATCAAGTGGGAATATGGTATTACTTTAAAGGGCTTTTTCAATCTAACAGTCTTTGATCCCATCTGTGGGTTGAATAAGCAACATACCATTTCATTCATCCCTCTCAGCTCTGAGGTCCCTCTCTTCTAATTCTTCCTCTCCCTAGTCACTTCCTGTCACAGCAATGGTTTCAAAATTAAACTCCAATTCTAAAACAAATGAAGCAAAGGCAGGAAGGGGGAAATGAATCACAAGCATATGGGAACAGTTTTGTTTGAAAGCATGATCAGCATTCTTTGCAAACAAGCTGTGGCCATATGTGGTAGGGTGGGTATAGAAGGAGTTTTTAAAATATGAGTGATAAACTGTGATAAATCAGAAAACGGTTATAAAGAGAAAGCTCACTAATGATTGGTTTGATGGTGAGATAAACTCTCCCTCTAAGGAGACAGGTATTTTTGCATCTTTTTTTTTTTTAATTAAATGATTCCTAATAGGTAGCCTGAGGTGAAAGAAACATCTTGCCTGAATTAGGCAAAGAATCTGTGGACAATTTGTTGGGACTTGTTTCTTGGCTAAAACCTGGGTCACTTGAATTCAAATGTATTGATATATCAAAGAAAGTTAATTGTAGAGTCAGATTTATTGCATCGGGGTTCTCATGCCTACGGGAAGAGAGGAAGAGATGTAAGAGATGTGTGCGTGTGCGTTTCCTTCATCGATTGATTCATTCAATAAATATTTATTTAGTTCTGAACAAATGTCAGGTACAATGTCAAACTCTGAGTGTTAAATGGTGAGCAAAACTCAGGGGTTTAGGTGGTAAGCAAAATTGTGATGGTTGCTGCCTTCATGGAGCACAAACAAATGAAAAATAGCAACTGTAGTTTCTGCGAGCGAAGAGAGCAGTAGGTGATTCTGTGAGAGACTGTGATGGGACATGGGACACCTGACCTAGTCTGGGGAGTCAATAAAGGCTTCCCTAAGGCAATGCTTGACCTGCAGGTGGGAGATGAGTCATTTAAATGGTAGGAGGGGGTGCATAGTTGGTGTTCAGGGCAGATGGGCTATTTGTGCAGTGACCCAGGGGCTGGTGGGCTTGCAGGTTCAGGAACTGAAAGAAGGGCAATGGAGAGCAATGCATCTGGAGTACAGAGCATGAAGGCTGGTGTCAAGAGATGGGAAAAAAGAATAGAAAGAGCTGTGTTTTATTCACGAGGAGAAACCCTCAGAAAGTGGAACAGGGCACCTGATCAAGAGCATGCTTTCTCCTATACCCTCTCCATTCTGAGTCACGGAGAACATGCTGTAAGGAGGCAGAAGTGATAAAAACTGGTGACATTAAATCAGTCTTTCATCTGGCGAATGTGAAGAGTGCCTAATATGTAGCAGGCATTGTTCTAGGTCCTAGGATGTAAGAGATGAACCAGAAATGTCCTGATTTCTCCTCATAAGTCTAACAGTCTAAGTAGGATGTGACAATTCATAATCATAGTCATATGAATAAACAATGCATTGCAAATGACGCAGTGCTACAAAAGAACAGTGTAGGATGCTCTGAGATCCTAACAGGGGTCCTAACTTTGGGTGTGTTTGGCAGGAGGCTCAAGGATGGTTCCCACTGAAGACTAGGTTGACTAAGAGTTATTGGTATAATTATTAGAAAGTTACTGGGAACTTCAATTATCCCTCCTATTTCTACTCCCAATCTTTATTTCATTAGGTGACCTTGACCTTCATGCTTTCTCCCTCTTATTAAATAAAAACTATGCGAGGCCATTGTTTTGGACTAAACTCCTGCACTAGGTTCCAACAGACCAGACTAAAAATCAAGATGGAATCACCCATGCTCACCAAACCCACCCTGAGTTGTTATCTGGCCTTCCAAGAAATCAGAAGAGAGAGATAGCCCAATTTCCCAAAGAGACGAGTTTCAATCTTCAATCAGCATGAAAATGATATTCCCTCTGTTTTAATCCTTACAACAGACTGACCCAAAGTAACCTGCTGTTAACCCCTCAGATTGTTCTGTCTCCCTGTCCCTGCCTTGCAAGGAAATTAACTTTGAAATGACCAATTCATTTTCGTTCTTTGTTTCTCCTTTCTTCATCCCCTTTTATGTATATAAAGCCAACCTCCCCTGTTCAGTTCACTGGAACACTTATTTTATTTTATGGAATGAAGTGTTGCCCTGTTCTAGAATCACAATAAAGCCAATTGAGATATTTAAGCTAAATTTGTTGTAATTGTGTTTTTTGACACTCTGTATGTAAATGGCAGCAATTGAATAGCAAGGTGACAGTGTTTCTGGTAGAGATGAAAAAACCTACATACTCTGAGAGTCATGTTTGTGAGCTGGATGTGGTGGTAAATGAAATAATAAACTATCAGATCATTGGGGAGCTCCGATTTTGTTCTGTTTAGACTATATATTAATCTACCAGGAGGGCAGCAATATTGATATTTCTACATTAACACCTTTTTTCTTACTAAACCAATTACTTCCAACATGTTAACAGTTCATCACCTCAAACTAGTTTATTTTCCAATCAGTTGAAGACAGAAAATCCATAAGCAGTTTATCAGTGTGTGATGCTGTTTACATTTCAGTGCAGCCATCAATTTGGTTTTTCATCATTCTTGGTACACCCAGCCCAATCTCTTCACAGATTAATGTATTTATCTAAAAACAAGCAGCAACTTGTGCTTATGTATGTAGCCTAGAAGCCAGCCAGAGCTGACATCCAAAGAACTTTGGGTGTGGTTGGTTGTTCCCAAAGATAAAGGCCAATATCAGGAATTGTTTTGAATTGACATAGTCCTTTACCAAAAGCACACAAACTCTATGCCTACAGTGGAACTGTGAGTGATAACCCAAAATGACTATTGTAATGTGGATTTTAATTCCATCGTGTCCACTTAGTAGTGTATATCTTAGACAAGTTTCTTAAGTTCTCCAAGTTTTCCCATCTCCTCTCCCCCGCTTTTTGTTTAGTAAAGTTGTAATAATTATATCTACTCTGCCCTTCTCATCTAGTTGTTCAAATTAAATGAGAAAATACTTGTGAATATACTTTGTCAACTCTAGATCAATATTTATGTATAGGATACCGTCATTGCCATACAGGGTAGAATGGCATCATTGACCCCAATTCTTTGCTCCTTCCTGTAACTATACGCCCTTTGCCATGTGACTTTGCAAGTCCTCCTCTGAAGAGGCAGGACGTATTTCCCTGCTTCTTGACTTGAGTTTGGTTATGTTACTTGCTTCAGCCAATAGAATGTGGCAAAAGTGACAGTGCACAGCTCTGAGCCTAGCCTCAGTCTTATGAAGACTGGTATGTTTCTGCTTGCTCTTCTACGCTCTGCCAATTACCATGAGAATATGTCCAGGCCAGATCTCTGTTCCCAGGAAGAGGAAAGGCATGTGGAGCAGAATGACTTCAGCCTAGATGCCCTAGCTTAGCCCCACCTAGACCAGCAGCCTCCCAGCTGGCCTGTATATATATATATGTGGTTGAGTCCAGCCAAGATCAGCAGAGGGCCCAGTTGAACCATGTGAAGTAAATAAATGTGAATTGTTGTATGGCACTGAGGTTTTGTTGTTGTTGGTTACATAGCGCTATTGTAGTAATAGTTAATCAAATCATCCCCAAACCTCCACCCATCCAGCCAATCAAACATCCATTGGTCCACTAAGCCCATGGTGTTTTCCAGGGACAAAAAGAAGAGATTTCAGTTTTGAATTGACTTTTCCTTCTCTCTTTTTGCTCCTGTATGCTCTTCCCTGCTTGCCCCAATTTTTTAAAATAAATTGTTCAAGAGTTGCAAATAGGGAATATTCTGTATAGCACTTCAAGTTATCCGAATAAACAGCACAAGAGAAAACTAACAAATTTTTTAAATGTTTACTTCTGATATGTAGATGAGGAGTCTGTTAGGACTCCATGCTTTCTTTTTTATAGTCCAATTTATAGATGGGACTTGTCTATAAGTGAATGCAAAAGACAGAAACAAATTAAGGGCCTTAATGTCACCGAGTTTTGAAAGTCTTTTGGGGCAGTTCTAAGCTAATAATTCAACATAACACACATATTGAATATACACCACATGTAAGGCATAGTATAAAGTCCTGAGGAAACAGAAATAAATGAGGCTCTCAAAGATGTAGTAAGGGAAATGAAATGCAAACTACTCATCATGTTGCTTCTCATCAATTCTGTAACATTTTTTGCACTTTTTTACATTTTAAATTCAAGATGATATGCTGTAGTTTAGTTGGTAGTTAGTGTTTCCTCTTTCTTTGTTGTATATAAAATAACGATACAGATTATAATTGATAGCATCTTAGAGCCAACAAAACAGGAAAGCAGATTGCTATGAGAACAGCATATATACCATAATATAGGATCAAAAAGCAAGGAGAGATTACTTCTTCTTGATAATATAGGGGAAGACTTCATGGAGGAAGAATTTATTTGAGATGCCAAAAAACATAAAGAATTTTAATTTAAAAATTGAGGCTAGAATAAAGACCACAGTAGATCAATTTGTTCCTAAACTTTCTATCACCAAGGGGCAATTTTTAAATTACCTATTCCCTCCTCCACCCCATGTTGTTGTTTAAAAGATTTCTTATTATAAGTAAATTTGCATTTATCAAGAGGTACTTCACTTTTCAATTTGATAGAAAAACCCATGCATTACTGTTAATCAGAGTTTCTAATCAGATGAGATAATCAGTATTTCACAGTGAGTTAGCATTTTTGGCCAAAAGTCAAGAAACTTCATATTTTAGTTAGTCTATGAGATTATTATTCTAGGTGACTGTTTAATTCCTATTAGGATTTTTGAAATATTAACAATAATTAATTCT